>NW_026852730.1:0-199457 GCF_026571515.1 Ruditapes philippinarum | reverse complement strand
ATTTTTCCGGGGGGAGACAAAGGACGTGAAATCAAAAAAGAATATCATTCTTTTATAAATTAATTTCAGTTATCTCAATTTTAAATGAAAAACTATCATCTTTTCTTAATATATACATTTTTTGTCTTTTAAAAGAATTCAATAAAGAGAACGCTATATGCATTAATTTTATATGATATATTGAACATCTTTTTTCAAATTATTATCGCAGTTTTAACTTGTCACTGTTTTACTTCATTTAATTGAACAAAGATAAATATAAGTACAATACATGTAATAAACTATATTGTTTTAAAATTTTCTAATATCTAATACCACAAATTAGTTTTTACTTTTTAGATAATTTATTTATTTTTAATATTAATTTTAACCTGGTTTTTCGACATACATTTGACTGGTACAATTTCTTGGTGCCGTTGATCTTGATAATGAAGTTTCAGACATGGAACATACATATAATCTGTTTAGTGGCCAACTTTTAATAGTTTCCAATAAGTCTACAGCGATATATATCTTTATGAATAAGCTCTATTTAGTAATAGAAAGAGCACCGAAACACGAGGCTACCTGATTTGTACGAGGGGGCGTAGCCCCCGAGTATTAATCAGATTTGCCGAGTGTTTTGGTGTTCTTTCTCTTTTGTATCATAGTCCAATATAAAAGCACGTTCCCTGTTGTCACAATATGAAACCCCGGCAAAAATGAACCAATGAACGAACATCTGAATATGACATTTCTGTCGCTTTCCCTTTCTCTGCCGTCACAATATGTAAACCCCAGCAAAAATGAACCAATCAATGGGCATGCTCTGGAGTGCGGGTAACTAATATTCGCACTCCAGTTAACGCACTGTGCATGTATATGTATACGATTTAACCCTGACACATTTTCAACAGAAAGGTCTCCAAACTATGATACAATTATTGGATAATGAACTGTAAAATATGAAAAACCTTTAATCACACGAACAAAGAATGATACAAGGTTATCTTAACGCATTTTGGTGAAATTTGATATAGTAGTTTTGTGTGTCTGCAAACTTTAGTCTATTTCAACAAAAAGAAATAACCGATATACATTATTATGTATTTTTACATTTTAAGAATAATAAGTCGATCTATATAATAACTATGTCTATTTTATAAAAACCGGTAACCAAATGTATAAATAGAATACCCTGGCGTATTACGACACTCTATCTTCTCAGAAGTAGTTCTGGCTTCCAAAACTTTATAAGCCGCTATTTAACATTCATGTTTTTCATCTGATGCGGCATTAAAGTTTTGGATTAGACCCGTTACGAAACCTAACCAGAATAACATAAGTTGATTTATTCTTGTTTTTCACTTGCAAATACACTTGACCCAATCAATTCTTGTGCATTGTACGATAAAATAATTATTTTAATTATTTTAATATCGTTCTATACCAATTTAAGTATCAAAATATTAATACTGTCATTAAAATTGCCTATTTAACTGTAAAACATCAATTTACGCCGACTACAGTCGGCCATGACATTCAGGTGCCACGCGAGACCTCGTTATGACGTCATTCAAGGAACAGATTTGAATAGAGTCCCTGTACTATATTTAGAACATTTTGTTGACATGATTTCGATATTTTTATTCAAGATAATGTTTTTTATTTATTTTCATTAATTTTTTAGTACTTAAATATGATTTTATTGAATATAAAAGTCAGTAAATCACCCTTTTAATAATCTTTAAAAAAAATGTAATTTATAAAAATATTGGAGCACATGGGTTCATAAAGGTCAATCTCGTAATCACGTGGTCAAACATTTTGGCAATATGGCGGCCAAGTGCCAAATTTGTACCTGTCGGAAAACTATTAGGTAGTTTATGTTCATAATAAGATTTTTCTTTGTCCATTCTTGGCTTAATCAACAGATTATATAAAGTTTTATCAAGGTAAGCTTCACTTTACTTCATGGCATGTTCGATGAATAAATACGAGCGTGTCAGATTCCTGGCACGATTATTGGTGGACTTTCCCTACGGGGTTATCTTCAGCGTTCACGTCATGTCATAGTATATAACCTTAAGCTAACTCAGAAGAAGACTTTTAAACAAAACTATTTGGGTAGAAGTTCTATAGTTAATTTTTAATAAAAGAGAGTATGGATGAAAGATGAACGAGAGATGTTAACAAAACTTTATATAATGCTTAATACGATGCCATGTGTACAAAGACTAGGTATATTCTGAGAGCGGTGATAGATAGATAGATAGATAGATAGATATGATAGATAGATAGATAGATAGATAGATAGATAGATAGATAGATAGATAAGATAGATAGATAGAATAGATAGATAGATAGATAGATAGATAGATAGGATGGATGGATGGATGGATGGATGGATGGATGGATGGATGGATGGATGGATGGATGGATGGATGGATGGATGGATGTGTGGGATGGGATGGGATGGGATGGGATGGGATGGATAGATAGATAGATAGATAGATAGATAGATAGATAGATAGATAGATAGATAGATAGATAGATAGATAGATAGATAGATAGATAGATAGATAGATAGGAGACGTTAACAGACGGAATAAACTGCTTATGACGGTGATATACGGTTGAAAGATGTAAACAAAGACTGAATATTCTGCTTAAGGGTGTGTAAGATTGGTGAGATCTTAACTTAGACCAGGTATACTGCTTAAAGTGGGGATTAGGTGGGTGTTACTTGATAGCAAAGACTTATTGAACTGGCTTAAATGGTTCTATAGGTTGGTTAGAAATGATAACAAAATATACTGCTTTAGATGGTGCTTAGTGGATGAGAGATGTTTACTAACACTGGATATTTTCTATATACATGTAGGATTTGCTAGGTGTATATATATTAGATGTAAACAAAACTTTAAGTTACGGCTTAAGGCAATACAAACGTCTTGAATTGAAGTGTATGGTGAAAACAGGTTTTATTTGTATCAATATGTTTCATGCCGAATAAATGTTTGTAAATATTTGCATAAATTGACAACCATAGTTTACTTTAAATGTTATTTTTTAAATGTACCGGGTATATTTTATCATGTATATGGACAAATGAGATTTACTCTGTTCAGTATCGGGTATCTGGTTGCTTAACACGTGTAGCAATTGAGATTAAAAAAAGAGTTCAAAGTTGATTATGTTATATAAGGACAATTGAATGTATATTTTTCCTATAAAAACAAAAATGTATATATTAGAGTTATTGTTGTCTGACAAATTTGAATAAATTTTCATAAATAATTTTGAGAGATGATATCTATTTGCTAGGAAAAAAATGGTGTGGTCAACATTCTTTTTTTTTTCTCGAAATATAATAAATTTAAATAAATAAATGATTATTTGCCATGAAATCAGTTAAGATATACAGTATACTGTAAATAAGTGTGAGACCAGCTGGGAAAAGTGTGATACTATCCGGTCTCTAGTATTTGCCTGGTAGATATATATATATCATATCCCAGACTTAAATATTCACAATTAAAATTAAAAAAACAAATGAAATCAACGGTCTGCACGAAATATTTTCATTGGTCAGAGGTTTTCACACGACCAATCAAAATACTCCATAAGAAAATAAAGAAGAGCATTATCTGCTGCATCCGTTACTTTCCTTTTGGGTTGATAATTTGACAAATAGGAAAAAACTGTTTGTTATAGTTACGTGTGATGTTTTGATTGAACAGTTAATGCAAATGATAACGTAATTGTATTTTATTAAAAATAATATATATATATATATATGCACAATACAAAACAAATTTCATTCATTTCGAATGAACTGCCGTTCAGTCGGGTAATTTTCCCAAAACCCCAGCGGTCAGATTTCTGTAGACTTACTCTTGCGGTGTCTTCCAGATTACATACCCTCATATAACTTGAAATTATGGTAATGACATATTTATTTCCTTTTAAGAGTTTAAGAGTAATCAATTCCCTACAATAAGGTACCAATATTTTGAAAATTGGTGAAAAAGTGTTGAAATTATGGAGTTCATAATAAGATGAGTGCTGAAATATGAGCAGCGAGTTACATACATATATATATTTGTATATTTATATTTGTGGGGAACGAAGAAAATTCAATTAAAAGTGATTATCAATTATTAAAACATGTTTCAAATGAAAATACTGCAATTTATATGGTTTTGGAGAGGCCATAGGGTTGTAGAGTGGGTAAGGGGGTTGGGGTAGTGACCAATCAAAGCGCCAAACGTCTGAGTTCCCAAAAGTAAATAGACAGCAAATTTCCCAATTCACGACTTATAAATTCCTAAAGTAACGCTTAAATTTCCTCAAAAAATCGGTAAATTTGAAGATGAACAAAAACAGTAATGGATGCTTCCATACTGATAAGTAATATAGGATAAAACCAAATATAACCACGGGAGTGATACTAGTACCTAGTTCATTTCGTACTATATTGTTCACACCTAAACATAATTTATGTACAATTGTTATCAATTTTTTATTTCAAACAAAAAAACTAAAGTTAATAATACAATGTATATGGTTTTAAAGTTTATATTATGCATAATTCTTATGTCTCCCTTGACAAAATAATTTCCAAGTGAATATTTGGCATTTTATTTAAAATTCCCAATTTGAGTTGGCCGAGTTATGACCCTTGAATAAAAATATGTTCTTTTGTGTGTTGCCAGCTGCACAGAATTTTGTTCAGACTACTTCTCATAAACAGCTGGTGCAATTTCATCAGAACTTAATAAGAATTATCAGTACCAAGTCTATTTGTGCAAATCATCGGCTTTTTATTGTTCATTGATTTTTATCAAAGTTGTGGCTCTTTAGTTAATTTGATTTTTAAAGTGTGTCCCGGCTACCCCTCTAGGCCATTATTATGTCCCCTTCAAAGAAGTGGGGCATATTGCTTTGCATTTGTCTGTCGGTCGGTCTGTCGGTCCGTAGACCAAATGATTTCCGAGTGATAATTGAAGAACGCTTAAGCCTAGGAACTTCAAACTTGGAATGATGATTGTTCATGGCCAGTAGATGACCTCTATTGATTTTGGGGTCAAAGGTCAAGGCACATTGACCTTGTAGGTAAAAACAGTTTCTGAGTGATAACTAAAGAACGCTTAGGCCTAGGAACTTAAAACTTGGTATGATGATTGCTCATGACCAGCATATGACCCCTATTGATTTTGGGATCAAGGGGTCAAAGGTCAAGAACAAAATTAACCTTGTAGTTAAAACCGGTTTCCGATCAATAACTAAAGAACGCTTAGGCCTAGGAAGTTCAACTTGGTATGATGACTGTTCAAGACCAGCAGATGACCCCTATTGATTTCGGGGTCAAGGGCTCAAAGATCAAGGTTGCATTGATCTTGTTGGTAAAAACGGCTTCCGATCAATAACTTGACAAGCTATTGGCTGTTGGCCCTCAAATTTGAAGGTGCATCGGTCTGGGCCAGTAGATGACCCCTAATGATTTTGGGGTCAGGGGAACAAAGGTCGAGGTTGCATTGACCTAGTATTTCAAAATGGTTTTCCATCAATAACTGGACAACCCATGGACCCTTGACCTTCAAGCTTAACAGATGCATAGCTTTTAGTCAAAAGATGACCTCAATGGATTTTTGGCGTTAATGGGTCAGAGATCAAGATCATATTGTCCTGATAGGTAGCAACGCTTTCTGATTAATATCCCAACAGGTGTATTGGTCTTGGCCAGTAGATAATCCCTATTGATTTAAGGGTCAAAGGTCAATGTCATATTGACCTTGAATATAAAGACTGTTTCTGACTCAACAATTCAAGTTGCCTTGGTTGGTATTTTTTTATTAAACTAAAAATCCTTTTGGTATACACATTTCAAGGTCTTATGTAATATTACAACTTGGCTATCATTAATGAGGCCTGCATTATTCATTAAATTTATGCATGTATTTATTTGGTAAGATTTGAAACAATTGTGTCATAAAAATGCTGCACACAACCTTTGCGGTAACTAGTAATGACAAATAATTAACCCTTATTGATGTTTTGGTCACTAGGTCAAAAGTCAGTCATAATAACCTGATCACATGAGTAATTGGCTGCCGATAGGGGGCATACATGTTTTACAAACATATCTTGTTTTTTTATCTTCCGGTTTACTGACCCGCCAACTCAGTAAAAAATCTGCACACACAAAAATCCGCGTTGAAATACGCCTCTAATCTAATAATACTAAGAAATTACTATTCTATCGGGGATTTATTAAAAGTCTAAAATTCTAAATTTTTAGACTTGACAAAGAAACATCGAGATAATTTTATCAGTAGTATGAAAGATTGTCTGTAAAAAGGGCCATACTGTTTTCCCCAAATTATAAAACTTTACAGGAATGATCAATACTATTTCTACTTATGCATCTAACCAACATTTTTTCGGTTCATTATACTCCCACCACAAAATGTTGCCGGGGGGGGGGGGCTTTGATGGACTCGCTTTGTCGCGTCGGTCGGTCTTTCCGTCTCCGTTATAAAGCCTATACCAATTGAAGGACTTTCTTCAAACTTGGCTCAAATGTTAACCTCAACAAGGGGATGTGCAGAACCCATGTTGCCCATGTGTCAGCTCAAGGTTAAGGTCACAATTGAAGGTCAAATATCAACCAATCAAATATTAGACAGTATGTCATGTCCGCTCTGTAAGTCCTACACTAATGGGCAATGTGCAAAACCAATCTTACCCTTTTGCCAATTTAAGGTCAAAGCCACACTTGAAGGTAAAAAAATTGACTTAGAAAATATTCTAAAATTATAACATGTACTTGAATATATCTAAAACTAGAACAGATAATCATTTGAAACTTCAAATATATACGAAGTGTCGCAAGTAAGATATGCAAGTAAAGTTTCATTACTAAAAAAGTGGGGGATAACTGTGTATTGTATTTTGACAAAGTTAAGTCCATTTTTATGTCTTTAAATTTATTTACCATAAAATGTCTTAAACCAGAACAGATAATAACTTGAAACTTAAAAATTATATAAATAGTTACAAGCAAGCTCAGATGACGAAAATATTACAATTCCATTGAATAATGACACAAGTTATGCCCCTTTAAGGCTTAGAAAATGTTCTGATATATAATCATTAATACTTAAACTAGAACAGATATCCACTTGAAACTTTATAATATATGAAAGGTCAGAAGTTAGCTCAGTATGCAAAGTTTTGCCACTCTTAATTACATTTTTACGTAATTATGCTATTTTCTTAACTTCACTGCTTTTCTTTGTTTTAGTACATTGGGAAAATGAAAGGTTATTGTCCCCCGCCGTTTCGAAGAAAAAAGGAGGATATAGAAATAGGCTCCGTCCGTTCGTCTGTCCGTCCGTCCGTCCGTCCGTCTGTCCGTTCGCACTCACAGGAGAGTAATTATGTGGCTAGAGGGACAATAGGTAACTGTTCTTCCTCTTTGATGTCATTCATTCCGTAATGCTTTTATGTGGCTATTTCTTTTGTGTGGCTAAAAAGAACAATAGAGAGAACAAAAGAGTAGCCACATAATTACTGTCCTGTGAGAACATCCGTCCGTCTGTCCGTCCGTCCGTCACACTTTTGTGTCCGGTCCATATCTTTGTCATTTATGAAAGGAATTTGAAATAACTTGGCACAAATGTTTATTATAATAAGACGATGTGTCATGCGCAACAATCAGACCCCTACCTCCAGGTTCAAGGTCGCACTTGCTCATTCAAGGTCAACATTGCCTATTTGGGGGTATATGTCGTGTCTGGTCCATAACTTTCTTATCTTCGAAGGGTTTTTGTAAACACTTGCCAAAATGTGTCATGCGCAACAACCGGTCACCTGCCTCCAGGGTCAAGGTCACACTTGGAGGTCAAAGATTAACATAGTCTGTTTTAGGGTATATTTTGTGTCCGGTCCATAACTCTGTCATAGATCAAAGGATTTTAAAAATAATTGGGACAAATAGTCACTATAATAAAACGATGTTTCATGCGCAACTCTTGCATCCCTACCTCCAAGGTCAAGGTCACACTTAGAGGTCAAAAATTAACATAGTCTGTATATATTTATCATGTCCGATCTAGAACTTCTTCATAGATCAAGGGATTGTGAAATAACTTTGCACAATAGTCACAATAATAAGACAAAATGTCAGGTACAACACCAGCAAACCCTACTTTCAAGGTCAACATCACATTTAGAGGTCAAAGATTAATATAGTCTATTATAGGGTATATTTTGTGTCCGATCTATAACTTCTTCATAGAGCAAGGGATTTTGAAAATACTTAGCACAAATAGTTACAATAATAAGACAATATGTCATGCGCAACGCCTGCACCCCTACCTCCAAGGTCAAGGTCACACTTAGAGGTCAAATCTTAACATGATAGATTTTTAAATTCCGTATTTCATTTTATTTCTTTAATGAATGTATTGTTGAATTTGCAGATCTAGCATTGATCATAATTTTGTACTGAAAGTCCTGAGATCCATACCTTAAATCTTTTGAAATAGCACAATTTTATGCTTCATATAAAACTTCCCTGAGGCGGGGGACGTTGGTAACTCTGTTACAAATTCTTTTTATAGTAAGTGTTCTGCTTCGCCACTTGTTAATGATATAAATGTAGTTAAGAAATCAATCTATAAATGCATACAGCGTCGGAGTAGCACAAAAAATCTAGAAAATCGCACGATTACAAAATATGTGTGTCCCATTGCACACATGAAAATATAGTTGTAAACAAAAAATATCATGGTTAATGATTTGAATGTACTTTTATATTTGTTTAATTTCATCAGTCTCCCAACAATTACAGACTTTTGGCCCATCAGAAAAAAATCATTGCTGAAAATGTTAAATTCTAAACAATTGCTGCTTACCTATTTCAATTTGTACCCGTCTGTTATCAGCACGAGCCAGTCAGAGCGTACCTTTTGCATGGGGCAAATTGACCAAACACACTAAACTGGTGAAATATTTTTTTGTTTATGTCAAACGAAATGTATCATATTTGTCACCGGCTTAAATGCTTGAGATTTGTTTTGTCAATGCTCTAACAAAATATTTCTATGCATTCTAAATATGTAAAGATTAACAGTTTAATATCTTAAGAGGATAATGTAAATATAAAACAAAATTCACCACATTGAAAATGAGCGAATCATTTTAAGCTGATAATTGCCGACATGCCTCTGTGAGGAACAGGTCTTTTCAATTTTGTTAAAAGAAATCGATTAAAATGTAAATAAATGTATTGTTTCGATTAATTTTAGCAAGTTTACTGTACATGTTTGATTCTTAGCTCACCTGAGCAAAGATTGCTCAAGTAGTACAAATCAATTGTCCGTAAGTGCATCATTCGGATGGTTACAAAACTCCTAACCATCAATTTTCAGAAACTTTCTTGAAGCTTATAAATTTTATGAGAAATTTAGCTCATAGTACAAAAGTCAAAGAGTGGGCATGTTGGTTCGTCCGGGGAAATAAATGGGTATTTGTTTGGAATCTTGAACAATGGGTAAATTATATTTATTCTGTCAGTATTGCTGTGTACTTCTTTGGCTTACATGTACTTTTAAACAAAATTCAGTTACAAAGAAAATGTCCTTACATAAGAACGTATGTCTGTCTTCTGTCAGTCCCTTGGTCCACTAAAACTGGATCCCATGATAATTAAAAAAAGTACTGACAATATTTTATTACTCTAAATATGGGTAACTCAGGAGTCTGGATATTATCAAATTTGGTTGCTATGGCAACATGCAGCCTTAAAATATTGCAAATACAACATTTTTGATAACTCTGGAAAGTACTGGAAATATTTCTTTAAGAATTTTGAATTATGGCCTATATTTAAAAACATTGTTAACTCTTTATTTGTGAATTTTTCAGAGAAGTTAATAGCGATTAAAAGTTCGAATTTGGTCATTTTGGGTACAGTTATAATCATAATAATTATAAAAAAAACAACTTCTTGACATTTAAGCAGCATGCCTCTAGATTCTGATAATTTTCATGAAAATTTTGAAATATACTTGAAAATTAAGATATTTTAAAGTAAACAAAGATTTTCAGAAATCTATACTTTGCAAACGACACTTGCCGTTCACATAAATTACCCAAAAGGTCATAAAATGTAAAAATAGCCCGTCCTGCGTTAGTCTCGTGTGCAGTATAAATAATGTAAATATTGTGATAAATGCTGCAAAATCAGTCATTAATCGCACAAAACCTTTAAATCATTACTAGAATCTTAACTAGAATCCTTTATATTTTTACTTTTCTCAAAATCAGGTACGTTTTTTCTCAAGTTTGATTAAAAAAATATTTTGGCCCGTCTGGAGGCATGCGGCTTTAAAATTTACACTGATGTTTATCTTATTTACCTGGTATATTTTGTTTTTCTGGTATATTTTGGTCTTGAAATTATAATCCAAGACCGTATGTACTTACTTAATTTATATAAAATTTTAACAAAAATTAGTTTTTTTGTTTGTTTAGATATTGATCAGGATGGCACATCAACGTCAGTTAGAGAAGGAAAAATACAGACAGTGGGTAAAGGCTGGTTTAGGACTTGGATATTTAAAGGAGGGACTGGCACCATTCTGTAATGACATAGCTGACCAACAGTATAAGGATATCTTACAAAACATTCGGTCTAAAAAATCTCTATCATCAACTGTGACGTGTGGCAGCTGTCGGTTTGAAACTCTCAAGCCAGACCATAAGCCAGTAGGAAATGGTAAAAACAAAGTTTGTCCTCTTAGGCAAGTAAATTGCAGATGTTGCTTTAAAGGCAAAATTTGTCCAAACAACATATGTGGTGCCATCTATGACAGCATTATACAGTATCATGCATCAATACCACCTGCACCTTTTTGGAAAAACAGTGATGTCCAACAGTGGTCAACAGACCATTGGGACGTTTGCAAATGTTTTATAAATGCTCCTGGGTACAAGGACAAGACATCAGCAGCCGACACGGATTGTACAGGATTGCTTCATGTTATCATAAATAACACATACTTTCATAGTCATATTAGATGCAATGTTACAGGACCAAACAATCTTTTTTTAAAGGTAAACCCATTTGTATACTATGTTTTTTCCAATTTTGTAGAATATTAAGCTTTACTGTATGATTTAATCCGTTAATTGAGCATCAAAGTTAAAGAGATTATTGTCACCTTAGAGCACTTATTGGTTAACTCTTATTTAATTTTAATAAGAGTTGACCCATTACTGCACTTACTTTAAAGAATGTCTATATACATGTACTTAAGAGGTTAATATAAAGTTATTTTGCCAGAGAAGTAATTTGCCACAAAATGAATAATGATTCAAAATTGTTACACAAAAAATTGTATTCACAAATATTTTATTGGCAATACAATCTTTTGGCAAGCTGTTATTTTTGTGAGTGGGAAACAAAAACTATTTTTATTTTAAGTCTCACAGTAAAATGTACAGAAGTAGGTTATTTGTGTTTTATAAGCAAATGCAACACGTAAATACCATTACTTCAGTAAAATAATTATAACATTATAACATTTATATTAAAAGCCATTTCTTTCTATTTGCTTTATTATAATCTGCGGTTTAAACACAATATTGATAATGATTATTATGTATTTTAACAGTTTTAATTCTCAACTTAAGTATTGTGTTTAGTCTCATTGCTGATTACTGTATTTATGTGAATGTTGTATTATTTGTTTTCTATATATTAGGTACGGCAGTATCGAAATGAGATTTTTCACTCTAGTAGTATGGAATTAGAGGAGAGTAAGGCTAATTGTTATATTGATGGCATGATAGCTGTTCTTCAAGATGACCAGGAGCTTGTACATCGACAAGATGCACAACAAGCTGTTGGGAAACTTCAAGATGTAAGTGTACTTAATAAATTAAGTTTAAAATATTTAAAGAGTTAAATTATCAGAATTTAAAATAAGTACATTTTACTCAATTTACGGAGTTAAATAGAAAAAAGTGCTCGAAGTGGTTAATTCATTTTACCTCCGCACAATGAAGTTGTAAGGGGGATACTGGAATCAGCTCGTCCGTCTGGATATCCGTCCATCACCCCCTCCGGTGTTTTTTCCTTGTCAACCCAATAACTTAATATTCCTTTGACCCATAGTCTTTATTAGGTATTTATATTGGGCATGATAAGTAGATGATCCCTATTGATTTTGAGGTCATCAGGTCAAAGGTTAAGGTCATAGGGGCTTTAACTTAAAAAAAGTTTGTCCGCTCAATAACTTACGATTCATTTAATCCAATTTCTTCGCATTTGGCTTGGAGGTTGACCATGACCATTAGATGACCCCTGTTGATTTTGAGGTAACTGGGTTAACGGTCAAGGTGACAGGGGTTTTGACTGAAAAAAGCTTGTCCGCCAAATAACTTAAGATTCTTTTGATCCACAATTTTCTTTTATGAGATTGATTAGTAGATGACCCCTATTGATTTTATGGTCAAAGGTCAAGGTCACAGGGGACTTGACTAAAAAAGGTTTGTCCGCCCAATAACTTAAGAAACCTTTGACCCACAGTCATCATATTTGGCATGGAGGTTGATCATAACCATTAGGTGACCTTATTAATTTTGAAGTCACTGGGTCAAAGGTCACTGGTGTCTTGACTAAGAAAAGCCTGTCCGCTCAATTGAATGTTTAAGAATGCTTTGGTCAACAGTCTTCATATTTGGTATTGAGATTGTTTATGACTAGTAGATGACCCCTATTGATTTAAGGTGACTGTGTCAAAGGTCAAAGTCAAAGGGATTTTTACTCTAATAAGCTTGTCTGCTCAAATGTTCAAGAATGTCTGTCCACAGTGTATTGATTTTGACATTTTCACATTTGAAGCATGTATAATACATAACTTAGAAAATGCACTGGCTTAGTTACCTCAGATTTGGCAAGAAGGTTGTCTTTGAGCCCAAAATGGCCATTGTTGATTCTGACAAAGTGGCATGTGGAGGTATTCACGCCATGACAGTGGCAGTTCTAGTTTTAGTCAAAATTAAGTAACTGACTTAAAGACCTTGTAACACAATTTTTTCATGACTTTATTTTATAAATATGATGCTCAAATAATTTTTCAATATTGTTAGTTCGAATAAGCATTATCTTTAAAGATATTACCCAATTTAACATTTCATGTAAATAAAGGGAGGTAATAAGAAATTAATTTTTCTATAAATTCATAGTCAAATATTCCAATGAAATGAATGCATGTAATTTATTGATTAAATATAATATGCACAAATAATTGCAGTACACATTTTACATGTTCTTCGATGTTTGAAAATTGTTTTATTTGTATAATTATATACATATATAATTTTTTGCAAGTGTGGTATACACACAGTAACAATATCAATCACAAAACATACAGGATCTTTAAGTTTTCTTAACCTTGATGAAATCAAATAAAAATACCTACAATAAGTAAATATAAAATTTTCGGTTCTAAGCTTGTTAGTAACAGGTAAGAAAAACAAATGTGAAGAAAAAAGAAAAGTCTGGCAATCAAATGACTATACCATGTGTACATTCTACCTTAAAAGCAGATTTTAGAGGCCCTCAGAAAAGTATGACTGTTAATATGAAAGACCAATTGAGATAATCTTTAAATTAAATTTGGCCATATATATGATATGTTTTATAGAGGAATAAATATTTTAAATCACAAAGCTACATTTTTTATGAAAGAAAATGTAATATAGGCCTAACTGATTTATTTTCATCAGCTGAAGAAAAAGGACTTCATTATTACTACTGAAGGCTTTGAAGATATCCTGAGGCAAATCAAGGATGAAATGGCAACAGTTTTGAAGTCAACAGAAAATGCTGCAACTAAAGAAGAATATGAGGACCTAAAGAATAAACTTTCAGAGGGAAAAGTTGAGACTGAAAACAAACTTGCAGATCTTGAGAAACAGATTTCTGAAGAAAAGAAAGGACAACTAGAGGCTGAGAAAGAGTATGCAGATTTAAAAAAGAAATTAACTGTTCTTGAGACAATAATGAAAGAGCAAAAAGAGGTAAAATGCTTTAACTATTGTTTTTTTTGTGCTCCCACATTACGTTTACCCTTGTCCGTCCGTCCGTTTAAAGTATTTAACCGAGAGTCATGAAACTTTACAGGAATGTTGATCACCATGTGTAATTGTGCACCTGTGTATTTTCGTGTGGATATTTAGTATTTTTTGCTCGACTTTTTTTTAGAAGAATTTTCTTCAAACTTTACTCAAATGTGCACCTCAACAAGATTATGTGCAGAACCCATGTAAGCTTTGTGCCAGCTTAAGGTCAAGGTCAAGGTTAAAGGACAAAAATTGACTTAAGATTATAGTATTTTAAATTTTGAGTATTTTGATATTCATTGTGTTTAAGGAAATAATAAGAAATCAACTTATATAAGTAAATATCTGGGTACTGTTTCAGCTTTGCTCAGTTATAAAAAGTCTCGCAAAAGTTCTAATTAATTTTTCACTTATATCTAACATAGAAACTGGTTACCTCAAACTCGACCAGTATAAGGCACTTGTATGTGACTTATATGATGGGGAAAAATGGCTAAAAGTGACTTATATGTACCATATACCTATAAAACTGACTTAGACAGGTTTTTAGATGATTTATAATTGACTTATATGTAACTTATAATTCTTTTATAGGTCAAGTATAAGTTGCATATACATGATATAAGAAACATATAAGACACTTAAAGTCATTTTGGTAAGGGCAAAAGAAAAATATATAAGATATTTGTGACTAATCTTTATTAAAACAATTATATTTCCGTTTCTTCAACAATTTAGATAAATAGATTCCTTTAAAGGTAAAATATTACTTATGCCAAAAATTAACAGCAGAAAAATGGAGAGATATACATTTCTTTGTGAATAAGATAAACTACAATGAAAGTACATTGAATACGTACTATATTTTACAAATATTAACATTGTATTCATTGTAACATTATGCTATAAACATAGGAACATGATTAATGGTTTTACTCATTTACAAAATTCAAGGAGTGAAATAACACCTCCAAAATTCCAGATTTCAAGTTTTATTCATTTACCAAAAAAAATGAGTAAGTTCTCATTGCCCAAAAAAATTATCTGAAGCTCTTAGCAAAAGTTTTTAGCTCACCTGTCACAAAGAGGTGACAGGGTGAGCTTTTGTGATTGCTTTTTGTCCGGCTTCCGTCCGTCCGGCGTCCGTAAACATTTACTTTAAATGACATCTCCTCGTTATCCACTAATCCAATTTCATCCAAACTTCACAGGAATGTTCCTTTGGTAGTCAACTTTGAAAATTGTTCAAAGAATTGAATTCCATGCAGAACTCTGGTTGCCATGGCAACCAAAAGAAAAACCTTAAAATACCTTTTTTTAAAGAACCCAAAGAGCTAGAGCTTAGATATTTGACATGAAACAACTTCTAGTGAGTTTCTATCAAGTTTGTTAAAATAAAGGCCTGGGGGTCAAAATTGGCCCTGCCCCAGGGGGTCATTGATTTTCCCTATATGCATATAGTAAAACTTAAAAAATCTTCTTTAAAGAATCCAAAGTGCTAGAGCTAAGACGTTTAGCAGGAAACAACTTCTAATGGGTTTTTTACAAGTTTGTTCAAATAAAAGCCCTGGTGTCAATATTGGCCCTGCCCCAGGGGGTCATTGATTTTCCCTATATGCATATAGTAAAACTTAAAAAACCTTCTTTAAAGAATCCAAAGTGCTAGAGCTAAGACGTTTAGCAGGAAACATCTTCTAATGGGTTTTTTACAAGTTTGTTCAAATAAAAGCCCTGGTGTCAATATTGGCCCGCCCCAGGGGTCATTGATTTTCCCTATATGCATTTAGTAAAAACTTATAAAATTTTCTTTTAAAGAACCCAAAGAGCTAGAGCTAAGATATTTACCATGAAACGTGTTCAAATGGGTGTCTACCAAGTTTGTTCAAATAATAGCCCTTGGGTTAAAATTGACCCCGCCCCAGGGGTCGTTGATTTTCCTGTAAAAATGTGTAAAGTAAAAACTTAAAGAATCTTCTTGTTAATACCCAAATAGCTAGAGTTTAGATATGAAGCACGGAACATCTTCTAGTGAGTGTCTATAAAGTTGTTCAAATAAAAATTCTGGGGCCAAAATTGGCCCTACCCCAGGGGTGTCATTGTTTTTAATTATATGTGTATAGTAAAAACTTAAAAAATCTTCTTTTAAAAAACCCAACGAGCTAGAGCTTAGATATTATGAAACATCTTCTAATTGGTGTCTACAAATTTAGTTCAAATTAAAGCCGTTGGCTAAAACTTGGACCCGCCTGGGGGGCGGTTCATTGTTTTTATGCCCCGAAGGGAGGCATATTAAAATCGCATCATCTGTCTGTCCATCCGTCTGTGCGCCCCCACTTCATTCGTGTCGGGACTGTAACCATGTCATACATTGAGGGATTTTGAAATAACTTTGCACAAATGTTAAGCCATCAAGACGATGTGTTGCGTCCAAGAAACACGTCCCTACCTCAAAGGTCGAGGTCAAACTATCATTTTGAAGCTTTACATTATCGCAATTAGAGTAAATAGGTACACACATTCGTGTCCAGACTTTGTCATGCAAAAAATGATTTTAGAATAACTAGGCATAAATGTCTACCACATCAAGAGGATGTGTCGCGACCAAGAATTACGTCCCTACCTCAAAGGTTAAGGTCTCACATATATTTGGAAGATCACATTATCACAATTAGAACAAATAGGTACACACAATCGTGTCCAACCTGTAGCTTTGTCATGAATCAAAGGATTTTAGAATGACTTGGCATTAATATCTACGACATAGAGACGATGTGTCGCGTTCAATAATCACGTCCCTACCTCAAAGATCAAGGTCACACTAACATTTTGAAATTTCTCTTTATCACAATAAGAGTTTATGGGTACACACATTTATGTCCGGTTGTAACTTTGTCGTGCATGGAAGGATTTTAGAATAACTTGGTATAAATGTCTACCACATCAAGACGATGTGTCACATCTAATAATCACGTCCCTACCTCACAGGTCAGGTCACACTACCATTTTGAAGTTCACTTTATTACAATTAGAGTTTATCAAGGTACACACATTTGTGTCTGGACTGTTACTTTGTCATGTATCGAGGGATTTTGAAATAACTAGGTATAAACGTCTAACACATCAAGACGACAAGTCATGACTAAAACCCATGTCCTTACCTTCAAGGTCAAGGTCACACTTATAGTTTGAAGGTACTCATTCTTTCGAGAAGAGCTTGAATATACACATTCATGTCCGGACTGTAACTTTGTCATGCATGGAAGGATTTTAAACAATGTGTCGTGGCTAAGGCTCATGTCCGTCTGTTCGTCCGTGTAACCTCACTTACACAACAATCATGTCAAGACTGTAACTTTGTCATGCATTGAGGGATTTTGAAATAACTTGGCTCAGACGTCTATCTCGTAACAACATTCTGTCGCCTCGAGGAACCACGTCCCTTCTTCAAAGGTCAAGGTTACACTTATATTTTGAAGGTTCAAGCTATCACAATTAGATATTACAGGTTCAATAATACAAAGAACAATTTTAGGAATTAGATACTTTAATTTTCTTTTCTTTTCATACTACCTGCATGCTTAAGAAACGTTTTCGGGAGCATTCGTCACTTGGGTGACAGCTCTTGTTCCCTATATGTGTGTAAAATAAAACTTGGAATCTTAGAAGCTAGAGCTTACATATTAAGCATGAAACATCTCTAATGGGTGTCTACCAAGTTTGTTCGAGTAAATCCCTTGGGGTTTAAATTGGCCCAGCCCCGGGAAAAAAAACGTTATTATTTGTATTATTATTTATGTTGTAGAATACAAAGAGACTCAAGGTAGAAGATTCTCCTCTACAAAAACAGTTAGAATATGAAAAGGCTAAATCAGGTATGTTAAAAGTGTATATAGAATATGAAAAGGCTAAAGCAGGTATGTTATATAGAATATGAAAAGGCATTATCAGGTATGTTATATAGAATATGGAAAAGGCTAAATCATGCATGTTATATAGAATATGAAAAGGCTAAATCAGGTTTGCTATATATATAGAATATGAAAAGGCTAAATCATGCATGTTATATAGAATATGAAAAGGCTAAATCAGGTTTGCTATATATATAGAATATGAAAAGGCTAAATCAGGTTTGTTATATAGATTATGAAAAGGTTAAATCAGGTTTGCTATATATATACAATATGAAAAGACTAAATCAGGTATGTTATATAATACGGGGAAGTATATATAATATATAATAATACTGGACTTTGGCTTGCCCGGCTATAGACTACACATGCATATTTAAATGAAATCAAATAAAAATAAACTTAAAAAATATATAGAATTTTATACCTGTAAATTAAATTTTTTTAGCTTCAGTTCTAGTTAGGTGCCGCCATTTACAATTTAACTCAATTATTTTAGGCGGGGTATTCCGATGACTGAATGTATCTCAACTTTTCGGATTAAGAATAATCGTCCGGTGTTCCAAGTGAACACAGAAACGATGCATGAAATTCCTACTGACATCTAAAAACGGACAATGTAAGGATTTTTTTAAGACTCCCCGTTCATAGGCTTTATGAACCTAGCAGTATTTATGCTGCTGACCGTTCCAAGGCGGCACCCCTCTGTGTTCCTCAGATGTATGTCTATGTTGTTTCATACTGTTTTGGTGACACTTTTGTGGCCCTTGTTGTTTTCTCGTCTACGGTTAGTATCTTCCCCATTGACCCTAGTTTTAATTTAATTTTATTTATTCCCCCCCCTTCCCGGGTCTCATGTCCCCTTCCCCTGTGCCCTTTGACTTTATGGGCCTATTATACTATCATTTATGTGTTTCTTTTAGTTCCTTATGAGTTACTAATTATTTATTCTTATGTAAGATTTTAGTGGTTAGCCTGCCCATGCTCTGCCTTGTGCCTTGTCTTGTTTTTGTTTAAGTCCTCCTCAGGGTTCCCACGGTCAGGGAAAAGTCAGGGAAAAATGATTTTTTTTCAAGGTCAGGGAAAAGTCAGGGAATTTTGAAATTGGTCAGGGAAATTTGAAAAATAAGCAAAAGTCAGGGAAAAGTCAGGGAATTGTGTAGAAAATAATGTTTTTGTGAAACAGCAAGAAGCAAAATCAGTAAAAGCTAAGGCAGTTTCTTCCATCATTTTGGGTATCTTTATTGTTATTTTTGATTATGAGCATCTGTTTTACTTTTATATTTTTTTACTCTTAAAATGATTATGCTTCTGCCTGAAGATTCTGGATATTTTTGTCATTATTAGTAACTATCTTATTAAGAAAGAAGCTAAAAGGAGTTTAAGCATCCCATGTCTCCTGAGTTATTTATGGTTTGTTCGTGTGAAAGAGGCTGATAATCTGCTCAGGAGGCTGTAAAATATGAAAATGAACTTGCTTGTGAAGTAAAATGCCAAGTGCAATGCCTTCAGGGTCAAGGTCAAAGAAAAGTAATAAAAGAATCAAGTAAAGATATTGAGAAACTTGAGAAAAACACTTAGTGGACTTCGATTAAGTACCAATAATTTTAGTGCCGTGTTGTGTTTGCACACATGCATTAAACCATAACTTTGAAATACTAACTGCCATAGCTAGTTTTATTAGTAGTATTACAAGCTTTTACTGCATTTTGCTTTTAATGTAGCCACTTCATTACCTGTCTTATTGTTTCTTGTCCAACACCAGTTTTCCATTGATAACTATCGTATATTTTATTAAAATACAGGCCTGTTTTAGTCAATCCTGCATTGATTACACTGCTTTGCATTTGTAAGAGAATGAAACATCTTTCAGCATAACATGTACTATCAAATACTTTACATTTTGGATAAATTTACTCATACTTGTTGAAAGTAAATAAGACAAGTTGCTTATGACAATTGCTCACTAATATTCATGTATTTTTTATCTTGAATAATTTAAAATAAAGAATTGGAGAAAATAGGTTAGCTGTTTGGGGAGGAGGAGGTCGAAATACATGTATAAAAAATACATTTAATGTTCTAAGATTGTGCAGACTTGACGCTGTTATTGGTCAGGGAAAAATGGTTTTGGTCAGGGAAAAGTCATGGATTAGTCAGGGAATTTTGATTTCTCTTCTTTGTGGGAACCCTGCTCCTGGGCTCCTTGCCACTGGCTCTTGTTACTGGGTCGGGTGGGGGTTGCGTTCATTGAACGCCGCTTTTCCTTGTTGATCTTGTTTATCATATTTTGCCTAATTTCATATTATATGAAAAGGCTAAGTCGGGCATGTTATATAAAATATGAAAAGACTTATGAGGCATGTGAAATGATGTATGAAAAGACTTAATCCGGTATGTTAGATAATATATGAAAAGGCTTAATAGGGTATGTTTAACAGATTATGAAAAGACTAAATCAAGTGGGTTAATTTCGAATATAAAAGGCAAAATTAGGTATGTTTTACAGATTATGAAAATACTAAATCAAGTGGGTTAATTTAGAATATGAAAAAAAAAGTTAAATCAGGTATGTTATATAAAATATGAAAAGGCTTAATCAGGTATGTTATACATGTATGATATAAGAAAAGGTTAAATCAGGTATGTTATATGTAATATTAGGTATCCGGACAATTCCCCTCCCGGACGATTCCCCTCCCAGTAAATTTGAATGTTTTTTCACAACCCGGACATTTCCCCTCCCGTTATTTTTTTACGGCGGACAATTCCCCTCCCGTTCTTTTATCAACCCGTACAATTCCCCTCCCGTTCTTTTAACAAACCGGACAATTCCCCTCCCGCTGTTGTCAGAGCGGACAATTTCCCTCCCGTGGCAGTTGAATATATATATATTATATAATATTGTTTATTTGAAAGGTATAAACATTTTTGCAGCGGCAAAACAATAAAAGAACAATTGATAAGAACAAAAAAGTAATTAAGCTGTAGATTCTTGCAAAGAATATATTATGCACATGTTATAGTAAATTGAACTGTCATCATCGTCATTATGATTAGAAAATCATATTCACCATATTGAATCAGTACATGAAGTCCTTACACAAAATATCAGTGATCATTTTGATTTTATATATGATTGAACACATTTGTAGGAATATTCTCCTTCATTTTAATTGGTTTAACTCTTGCAATTAATGACACATTTAATTAAGGGCGGCAATGATTAAAGATTTTTATTGACAGTTTGTTTATCTTAAGCAGCGGCGGCAATGATTAAAGGCGGAATAATGTCACTTTTGTGAAATAATGATTGTTAAAAGTTCCGATCTTTAACAATTTATTGTTAAGAGTAAAAACTGTCATCTTTAATAAGAATGGTTATAGATTTTTTTATACGCAATGTGAAAAAACGGGAGGGTAATTGTCCGCTCTGCTAAAAAAATGGGAGGGGAATTGTCCGCTCTGCTAAATTAACGGGAGGGGAAAAGTTCGCCCTATTAAAATAACGGGAGGGGAAATGTCCGGGTTGTGAAAATAATATGGAAGGGGAATCGTCCGGGAGGGGGATTGTCCGGGATTCGTAATATTTAAGGCTAAGTCAGACATGTTGTACAGATAATAAAAAGGCTAAATCACGTAATTTTTGCTTCATATAATAACAAAAGGCTTAAACATTATGTGGATTATATAAAATTCTAACACGACCCGCTTTTTTAGAATATCTATAACAAAACAAACCTTTGGAATATTCCAAATAGTACCTGGACTTTTAAATGACCTTTGCTGTTTAGGTCAAATTGATTATATCTTAGATCTTGATTAATTTATTTATTTTCAGATTTTATTGTTTCTTGGTCAAAATATACTTGACATAACTTGAGTTTTGAATAATTCAAGTAAGAATTTCGACTTTGTGACACAAATTTTGTATAATTCAAATAAGACTTTGACCTTAAAATGTCCTTGGCCTGGACAGGTCGTCGTGGTCAAGTTATTGAATTTTGCCCTAATTGTGATTATTTTATCATATATTTTTGTATTTAATTTACAAAACAACACTTACTTCAAAATCATCATTTAAATGTCTTGAGATTTCTCTAGAATGTCTGTATTTGACAAATATCTTGTGGTGAGGGAATATTTTTAGATTATTTGTAAGTCAGGTTCGCAGTCAGGTATTGAAAAGTTCTTGAAAACGATCTTATCTTGAAAAGTGCTTGAATTAAGGGTGTCCTTGAAAAAGTGCTTTAAAATGGCTTGATTTTGAAAAAACAATCCTTGAAAATCTCTGATTTTCGTAAAAATAACAGTGATCATCAATTAAATAAAAAAAAATAACCATTTTTGTTGAAATTTTTATTTACCCATACTTAATACTTATTCATTTTACGAATGTTACTTATTTATGTTACGAATGTTAATGAGTACGAAATAAATAGAAAATGTGTTTTACGTCATCGAAATAGGTATACAACACCATTGCTTTTTTGCATTACAGGTTTTTACGAGTATAAACAAAATCAACATTGAAAAATCTGGTTAAATAAGTCTAAGAATGGAAAAAAATCTAAATTCCTTTTCAAGTTCATGCAAGATTATCCATCAGTTATTATATAAAGCAATGTTTAAAATGCCCATTGCCAAGTGCTGGCTGATTTTGAGTCAACTCGTCCCGTGGTCAACTGGTTACCTTTTTAGCTCACCTGCGCTAGCTCAGCGTGAGCTTTTAGGATCGTTGAATGTCCGTCGTCCGTCCACACTTGTTCGTTAACACACTAGCGGTCACATTTTTGCTTCAATCATCATCAAACTTTGTCAGGATGCTTATTGGACGAGTTTGAAAATGGGTCATCTGGGATGAAAAACTAGGTCACAGGAGCTAAAAATAGAAAAACCTTGCTAACACTCTACTGGTCACATTTTTGAGTCAATCATCATCAAACTTGGTTAGGATGCTTGTCTAGGTAATTGCTCGGATGAATTCAAACATGGGTTATCTCGGATGAAACACTAGGTCACATGAGCTAAAATTAGAAAAACCTTGTTAACACTCTATGGGTCACATTTTTTACTCAATCATCATCAAACTTTGTCAGCATGCTTGTCTAGGTAATTGCTCGGATGAGTTCGAACTTGAGTCATCTCGAATGAAAACCTAGGTCACAGGAGCTAAAATAGAAAAAATCTTGTTAACACTCTACTGGCTACTGTTTTGATCCAAATAGCCTGGAAATTTGTCTGACAGTTTGTTTTAATGATTTCTAGGTCAAGTTTGAATATAGGTCGCACCGCCCAAATATGGAAAAAATTTGTTAACACTCTAGTGGTCACATTTTTGACTCAATCATCATCAAATATGGTCAGGATGCTTGTCTAGGTAATGGCTCGGAAGAGTTCGAACATGGGTCATCTCGGATGAAAAACTAGGTCACAGGAGCTAAAAATAGAAAAACCTTGTTAACACTCTAGTGGCTACTTTTTTTATCCAAATATCCTGGAAATTGGTCTGAAAATTTGTTTTGATGATTTCTAGGTCAAGTTTGAATATGGGTCACCTGGGGTCATAAACTAGGTCACACTGCTCAAATATGGATTATCCTTGTTAACACTCCAGTGGTCACATTTTTTACTCATCTGTCATGAAACTTGGTCAGAATGCTTGTGTAGGTAATTGTTCGGATGAGTTCGATGTGTCAGGTGAGCGATCTAAGGCCATCTTTGCCCTCTTTGGTCAACTTATTCCGTGGTCAACTCGTCCCCTATTTTTATCCCCCCCCCCTCTTGAAGAAGAGGGGGTATATTGTTTGGGGTCGTTAAGTCAAAGGTAAAGGACACAGGGGCCTCAAATGTCTGAATGATATCTGCTCATTATCTTAGTTAAAATTAATCGCAAAATCTTCATATTTCACATATTGATTGGTCAAAACTAGAAGATGACCCCGAGTGATTTCGGGTTCACAAGGTCATAGGTCAAGGTCAAGGGGCCTTGAATGGTAATATGATTTCAACTTATTATCTTGGTTACTATTTATCACAAAGTCTGCATATTTCACATATTGATTAGTCATAACTAGTAGATGACCCCTATTTGTTTTAGGGTCACTTAGGTCAAATTTTAAGGTCGCAAGTGCCTTAAATGTCAGAATGGTTTCCGCTGATTTATCATGAAAAGTATTCATCACAAAGTCTACATATTTCACATATTAATTGGTCATAACTAGTAGATGACCCCTATTTATTTTGGGGTCACAAGGATAAAGGTCAAAATCACAGAGGCCTTGAATGTTAATATGATTTCCACTTATTATCTTGGTTACAATTTATCACAAAGTCTTCATATTTGACATATTGATTGGTCATAACTATTACATGATCCCTATTGATTTTGGGGTTACCAGGTTAAAGGTCAAGGTCACAGGGTCTTTGAATGGTAGAGGATTTCAGCTCATTATCAAGAAAGATAATTATCACAAAGTGTTCATATTTCACATAGTGTGTGGTCATAACCAACAGATGATCCGTATTGCTTTTGGGGTCACTAGATCACAGGTGCCTTAAATGTCAGAATAGTTTCCGCTTATTATCTTGAAAACTTTTCATCACAAAGTCTTCATATTTCTTATATTGATTGTTCATAACTAGTAACTGACCCCTATTGATTTTGTGGTCTCAAGGTCAAAGGTCAAGGTCACAGGGGCCTTAAATGTCTCATTTTCTTGAAAACTATTTATCGCAAAGTGTTCATTATTTTTCTTTTTTTTCATAATTGAATACTTCAATGTACCCATTTATGGCAAGTTTCTCGAACAAAATTACCAATTATATATGTGAGTCAAGGGCTAGAAAGGGGGAAATATGTGTCGTTCGACATTTCTTGTTTACTTAATATTTGATAAATTATCAGAGAGTTTAATACATATCTTAAGAAAGCCTTGCAAAGCGGTATTAACATTGACACTGGGATGCATTTTTACCCTTTCTTGTGCTATATTTTAACGCCTTTTTCACCCCCGACCCCTTTGTTGTTGTTTAAAATGGTGAAAAAAATGCTTTATTTAGGCCCCTAACACTTGTTTTTGTTTGAGAAAGTTGTTTAAAAAAGTGACCACTTTTTCGGCGCCGCCCCCTATCCAAAAGATACCACAGGGGGGTTGCCAGAAGGGGGATGTGCCCCCTTCTGTTCGGGGTGTTTAAAAGGTGGCAGCAGCCCCCCTTATCGCCAAGAAATTGTTGGACTTGTGAGAGGCTAAACATAAACCAAGGTCAATCATAAGGTAAGGTGTAACCAACGCTGAAAAGCCTTTGACTCTATCTCAATCTATTGAGAAGTTGCAGCACTTTGGAATCAATTTTGATGGAAAAAATCAACACAAAATAAAGATTTTTGCCAAATTTGTGATGTCCCCTCGTTGCCATGGTAATATGAAATTTCAGACTGAGCATGTTGGTACAAAGGCAATTGTCCAGTTAACATTTGTGCCAAGTTTATTTAGTATTGAAGCAGTTTTAATAGTTTTACAGCAATTTGAACTTCTAACGGGTGACTTTTCAATGAAAACCGCCATTTTTTACAAAGTGCTCGTGCAGTAATGGGTTAAGGCCTATATGCTAGAAGATAATTGAAAAGATGGTAAACATGTATAGGAGAAAGTGAAAATGCTTAAAGTATTAGAGAAGCAATACATATGAGAGAGGAAACATACTCAAGGAAAATGCAGGATAAATGGCTGTGATCAGGTGCCTGAAGTGTACAATTTGCATTTAGATAGAAATCTTTGCTTGACACCTCGATTAGTTGCAGGAAATCATTTGCGGAACTTGTCCTTGAAAATGCAAAAATTTGCCTTAAAAACATGAAAAAAGTCCTTGAAAAGTGCTTAAATTTAGTTGACAGATTTGTTTTAACCCTGGTAAGTATTGCAGATTTAATGGACTGTTAAATAAATTTCAGGTTGTCGTACTCAATTGATAGAACATTATCGCAGTGATGTACTTAAAGTATCAGCAATACCTTTACAACCAGATGAAGAAAATTATAACTTCAGTGACATTTATATAAGACCCACTATAACAAGCAAGATGAAAAAGAGCAAAAGGGAGTCTGAGGAAAAAGAAATAAGGTCAATGTCAGAGATTTTCACAAAGAACGGGGATCCACAGAAATTTATTTATGTTGTTGGAGATGCAGGGTCTGGTAAGAGTAGTTTCTGTAAATATTTGATCAACTGTTGGTGTGTGGCACACAGTGATGGACACAATGAAGATAATGATTTTGAAGGAGTCAAGGAAATGAAAACATTTGATTTCATGTTTTATATTTCTCTTAGACATAACGTAAAAATACGAAGTGTCCAAGAAATGCTTGAACAGCGATATGATAAGATAGAAATTTTATGCAAACTTCTAGAAAATGATTCTGAAAAGATAATTATTTTGCTTGATGGTTTAGATGAATGGTCTTTTGACAGCGAAACTAGGAATGAGTTCCAGGCAGGCCTTCCTGAACGTGACTTTACAAAGAAATACACAATTGTAACTACATCACGGCCATGGAAAATCCACAGTTTGAGAGTAAGTAATAGAGAAATTCATCAATTATTGAAATTAAAAGGGTTTGATGAAAAACATGAAAAAGAAATGGTAAAAAAAACAATAATAGCATTGAATGAATCATTAGATCCTAGTGAGTGTGAACGAAAGCTTAAAGAACCGTCTCTGATTGGCCTGAAACAGGTACCAATTATGCTGCAGCAATTGATTTGTTTATGGTGTGATGGTAAACTTGATAACACCTCGAGGTGTGCTATTTATACTGGTATGTTAGAACTTTATTTCACCTGGAATATCAATAAAACTTTAGGAAATAATACAGAATGTATGGAAAGTTCTCAGAATGTTGAACTCCCTCAGTATTTAACAGATATAGAGATATGTAGATTAAATAGTCATCTTATATATAGTGTGTCGCACTTGGCTTATGAGACATTGTTCAATTATCCGAAGAATAAGTCCTTAACATTTGATAAATCTGTATTTGATGATTTGAAAATATCGAATGAAGTGCGAGAAACATGTCTGAAACTGGGAATTTTGACAGAAGATAAATGTCCTTCTTTTTCTGTAAGTAAACCTAAAAGCTCATTCTTCTCTTTTATTCACAAATCAATGCAAGAATTTCTGGCTGCCGTAAATATTGGTATCAAATTCAATCCAAAACATTGTTCGTCAGATAGTGCAGGAAATGTTGAATCAGCCAAGAGGTTCATTTGTAAGGTTTTTCGGAAATGTTCAACAGTAAATGACATATTAGAGCAGTCAAATGTTGTCATTATGCTATGTGGTCTAGAACCTAGATTAGCAACGCATGTTTCAAAATACATATATGATACTGTGTCAGAAGACTCTGGTGTTCAGGAATTCAGGAAAACAATAAGTAGGAACATATGTGTGGATCTTAATTGTATTACTGATATTCAAAAGGTAATTTTCGAGTCAGTTGCGGAATTAAATGCAACATGTATTGTAGGAAGTAGTCCTGTTTTTTATATAGGAGATTTAGTCATCAATGATAGGGAGAATCTTGATATTGTTTGTTCAAGTATTGATCAGAAACGAATTGATCCTGACTCTGTTCTGTCTATTAGAATATATGACATCAGCACAAGAAATGTTAAATTTACAAAATATTTACCATTGTTTCATCATTTTGAGAAAATTGCAATAGCATGTGACCTTTTATCACAAAGGTTATCAAGTACACAAAGTCAAAGTACACAGAGTAATGAACATATGATTAATGAGATAAACAATTCTGTTTCTGAGACAATTAAACTAAATACTTTAACATTAAAATCTCTGTCATTTAGTAGTGTCTATTACACAGACAAGTGTAACCCAATGTATAAAACAGTTGTAAGTAACCTACCTAGTATGATAAATCTTGTAGCAATAAGAATGAGTCGTATAACAATGAGTCATGATGATACTAATACATTCTGTAATTTTCTTGAGAGAGCCTGTCATCTTGAACAAGTACATCTTGAGTATGTTAAATGTGTGTGTATGAAGCAGCATGATATAAATTTATCAAAACATCAACAACTTCAGAACCTTGATATGAATTATGCTGTTGGTTTGTTAGATGCTGATACTACAAACCTTGAAATATTTAAATATAATAAATTGACAGATAGTAGTTCTGAGAAAATATTTCATATTATAAGGAAATCTAACAAATTAAAAGAACTTGAATTGTTTGGGGATATTTTCAGTAAATCTCAATTATATCATACCAACATAACAGATAGACTTGTCAGAGTATTACCATTGTTACACAATCTCAGTAAGCTTGAGTTACGGTTTTGTAGGTTACATGACAATATTTTACAGTCACCGTTAGAGATGAAGAGATTAAAGAACATTAAGCTTAATGATGTCATAATGAGTTTGACAACATGGCAGAAGTTTGTTGACAGTCTTCCTGCTATTCTTCATACTGTAAATGTGATTGTAATGGACTGTTATATAACAGGAGATGGTGAGGAGTGTAATGTTGATATGTTAACATTGACATCACGAGGAAGAAGGAAGGAAAATGATGCTATTAGTAAACAGTATGTAAAAGATAAGGATCAATTATTTCATGTCAAAAGTGATGATCACTTTTGGTTTGTATTTACAACAAGAGGGCCATGATGATCCTTAGTCGCTCCCCCAACCCATCAACTGCATCCAAGAAATGTCTTAGACAAGAATCCTGGCCAAGTTTGATGACAATTGAGTCAAAAATGTGAAATCTAGTATGTTAAATTTTGACTGGATATGACCCATTGCAAAGCTTGACCTAGAATACATCAAAACAACCTTCTTGACAAATTTCCAGAATATTTGGATCAAAACTGCAGCCACTACAGTGTTAACAAGATTTTTTTATTACTAGCTCTTGTTACCTTGTTTTTGACCTGAGATGACCATCTTCGAACTTGACCTAGAAATCATCAGAACAACCTTCCTGACAAATTTCCGGAATATTTTGATCAAAACTGCAGCCACTAGAGTGTTGACAAGATTTTTCTATTTTTAGCTCCTGTGACGTATTTTATGACCGGCGATGACCCATCTTCAAATTTGACCTAGAAGTCATCAAAACAACCTTCCTGACAAATTTCCAGAATATTTGGATCAAAACTGCAGCCTCTAGAGTGTTAACAAGATTTCTTTTTTACCTCCTGTGACCTAGTTTATGACTAGAGATGACCTATAGTCGAAATTGACCTAGAAATAATCAAAACAATCTTCTTCACAAAATTCCGGAATATTTGGACCAAACGTCAGCCACTAGAGTGTTAACAAGCTTTTTCTTTATTCTATTTTTATCTCCTGTGACCTAGTGTTTGACAGAAGATGACCTATATTCGAACTTCACCTAGAAATCATCAAAACAACCTTTCTGACCGATTTCCTGGAGATTTGGATCAAAACGTCAGCCACTAGAGTGTTAACAAGCTTTTTCTTTTTTTAGCTCCTGTGACCTAGTTTTTTACCGGAGATGACCAATCTTCGAACTTGACCTAGCAATCATAAACAAACAACCTTCTTGGCAAATTTCCAGAATATTTGAATCAAACTGCAGCCACTAGAGTGTTAACAAGATTATTCTATTTTATGCTCCTGTGACATATTTTTTGACCGGAGATAACCCATCTTCGAACTTGACCTAGCAATAATAAAAAAAACAACCTTCTTGGCAAATTTCCAGAATATTTGAATCAAACTCAGCCACTAGAGTGTTAACAAGATTTTTCTATTTTTAGCTCTTGTGACCTATTTTTTGACCGGAGATAATCCTTCTTCTAACTTGATCTAGAAATCATCAAACAACCTTCCTGACAAATTTCCAGAATATTTGGATCAAAACTGCAGCCACTAGAGTGCTAACAAGATTTTTCTATTTTTAGCTCATGTGACCTAGTTTTTGACCAAATATCACCCATCTTCGAACTTGACCTAAAAATCATCAAAACAACCTTGCTGACAAATTTCCATAATATTTTGATCAAAACTGCAGCCACTAGAGTGTTAACAAGCTTTTTCTATTTTTAGCTCATGTGACCTAGTTTTTGACTCGATTAACCCATCTACGAACTCGATCTGTATGTCATTTAGACAAACATTCTGACAAAGTTTTATGACGATCAAATCAAAACTGTGACTGTCAGACTGTTAACTAACCAATTGTTGACGACGACGGACGCCGGACATAGCCCCTTAACTGTACTTCACCTTGACCACTTAGTGGTCAGGTGAGCTTACAAAAAATTGATAAAGGATACATGTAGTTAACATTTTGTTCAAACTAAATTATCTCTTGCTAGAAGAGATGATAAATAAATATATAAATGGATACATGAAAACAAAAATAAGAGATAAATAGAATGATCTATACATGCATATATCAGAATGGTATACATAAATACCAGTTATATGATATATAAGACAAGGGAATGGTATACATAATACCAGTTATATGATATATAAGACAAGGGAATGGTATATATAAATACCTCTTAAACAAGAAAAATATTACATACATTCGTATGTAATATAGGTACGATTGCATACTACTTTTTGTTGTAATGTAAAATGAACAAACATGTCATGAGATATTTTATATCTTTAAACATTTTCATGGAATGTAATTAATGTATCACCATATTAAAGTTGCATGCCTTCAGATGAGAAAAATGATTTCAAGGAAATCAAAATATGAAAAGAAAATTCACGGTCAATTGACTGCTTTGAAGCATAATCACAAAATAAAATTACAGGAAATTAAAAACCTTTTTAATACACTTAAGGTAGAATTTCATTGTAAATCATAGTCAAAGATTTGAGATATGATTAATTATTCATATTAACCTCATTATTGGTTATATATTGATAAAAAAAACCCGAAAGACACAGTTTGTAAATATTTATTACAATAAAATATGAAAAAGGTATACGCGCCGAGGTTAGCTATAATTAAAATTCCCGCGCTAAGTCGCGGTGGTGCTTGGGATAATCACTTGATACTGTAAATGGCAGCCATTTTACGATACGAATCCTCGAAAACTTTATTCTGCCGAAAAGATATGAAAAAATACTTGCAATTCAAAGTTTGCTGGCTACATAAAGATTATCGATTTACTCTTTGCACACCTTTTCTCTGCCTGAGTATAATAATATTGACGTGTTTTCATTGGCTTAAACCATCACGTAACCAATACACATGTAGGTGTGAACTAATTTCGTGTTCATTAAAATTATTCCGTTAATAGACATATAACAATCTTATTTACAAATGAATTGATTAAACAACAATCCCAGAAGCACTTAAGATAATAACAATCATTGGAAAAAAATAAATGCATATAAATTGTAAATTTGTGTATGACAACTCAACCCCCTAAACAAAACATAATAGACTCAACCAAAACAAGCGCCTGCTTCTTCACCTAACTATGTAGTTGCATGACCATGATTAGCAACATAGCGAACCAAATCTAAGAGATAAACCTATTGTAAAAATAATACTATGACCACAGCAGATTTCGTACAGAAAAACATGGGACAAGTGAATGTTATATGTATATAAAAACAGTAATATGAATGTAGAAGTGAATGGTATATGGTATGATATAAAGGACAAGGGAACAATACTTTTATAACAAGTGATATAATTTTTCATTGAGATGAAGGACATTTTCTTGTTATATTTTAAAGAACTGTTTATTGTTTGTTTTATATTGTAAGGATGAAAAAAGTTATATCTAATTATAATTATGCAAAGCGATTAATGTGTACAATTTATACTGTTAGTTAGTATACTGTTAGTTAGTTTAATTAGTTAAAGGGACTTTACTGAGGTTTTTTGACATGATAGAATTATTGCTCTTGTTTACAATGGCCAAAAATAAAATAATTAAAACATTTCAACGCGAATAACTAAATTTCGGCCCAATCTAAATATTGATTTTCCATTTAATTCAGAGTATCTTTCTTTAGTATCAGTTTTATATAATTTCCGTTTTAAGTTCCCGAATTGATCTGTTTTGAATTTTCAATTTTTATACTTCCGGACCTCAGTGGAGCTCCTTTAAGCGAATTCTTTGCTTGTTTTTATTTGAATTGTATAGATAAACACAACCTAAGTGTAAATATGGGTAATAGTAAATTTAGATGTTTTAGCATAGAGAGTATAACATTAAATGTGCTAAACAATGAAATTTTTAAAATATTGTTTTTAGGACTATTTATGTATTTAAAATGAGTGTAACCGTTTATCTGCAAATCAAAACAAATTACACGCATATATGGATGTTAATATGGTTTTGTTGTAAGTCCTTACATATCATTAAATATAAACATATATACACATTAGATAATATAACGCATTGCTGTCAGGTGCAAGTGCATATTGCTAACTCTTTATTGCCTCCATGCTGTTGGTTTTGGGGACATACACCTTGGGAGGATATATACCAGTTGTTGGTCGCACCATGGGGAAATATATCCCAGCTGTTGTCCCCACCATGGGGATATATATATAGATATATACCATTTGTGGACGCACCTTGGGGATGTATATAACAGTTGTTGACTGCACCATTGGGATGTTTATACAAGTTGTTGGCTGCACCTTCGGGATATAATATATACCAATTCACAGCTGCACATCGGGGACATATACAAGTTCTGGGCTACATCTAGGTTATATATAAGAGGTTTCTGGATGCCAGCATCCTCTTTCACGCTGGCAGCCATGCATTTTATACTTACTTATTGATTGTTTGGGTCATCAGACAAATAATTGCAGCGAACTTTCAGACCCTGATATGCTTATTTGCAAAATCCGCAAGTAGTCCGTCACGAACTCCTGGAAGCGATGACTTCCCTTTATAAGTACATTAACGCCGAAAATTAAGGCAAGATCACTGCGTAAAGATTGTCAAATGACAGGCGCATCCATTTTCAACCTTCTCAGGGATGAAAAAATAGTTTTCGATTGGTCAAAGATTTCTAATATTGTGTAATTCTTAAACATTTCCGCAAATTACCGGTAATAAATTCAAATAATTTTGTTTCGTGGATCAATTCATTTAAATCAATGAAAATTGCTCGACTATTTCCGTAAAGCTTCGGATTATTGTGATCGCTTAAATGAACATTTGTTATTTAGACTTTCTGAAAATAAAATAAGGATGTTGATTCTAAGACAGGGAGTACTTTGGGAAGTCTGCGATTGATAATCAATTTTAATTTAATTCGAAATTAATAAGGATTACAAACCCTTATTTAGAATAATGTGGTTTGCTTCAGGCCTTTCTCTTATAACTTCCCCGTGGTCCAGTGTTTACACGCTCGTTTTGGAAGCAAGAAGGCCTGTGTTCAAATCCCAGTTAAGGCAACTCGTGTTGTTTTAGCTCGACTATACGAAGTATATGGAGAGCTGTCCTACTCGCCCCGGCGTCCGTGTCCATATTTCAGATTAAAGTTTTGGTGCAGTAAAATATTTTTCACTATAACTTTGTCATTTCAAGCTTCAAATATATGTTTCTTATCATCAACCGCATCTAATGTGACAAGGTTCATAACTCTAGCTCCAATATGTTTTTAGATTTATCTCCCTTGAACTTAGAATTTTCGTTTAAAAATACTGTTTTTTACTGTTACTTATTTATGTCTTAAGGGATCAAATTCATACTTTAAATATATGTACCTTATTATTAACAACATCTTATGTGACAAGGTTCATAACTCAAACACCAATATTGCAAGAATTATATCACCATAAACTTAGATTTTTTACTTGAAAAATGTTATTATTCAGTATATCTTTTTTTAATTTTAAAGGTATCTACCTCAAACTTAAAATACTTATTTCTTATCATCACTTACATTTTATGTGACACGGTCCATAACTCATAAAGCAATATTTACATTTTATCTCTTTTTGAATTTAGGATTTTCTTTAAGAAATATCATAACTTCTTTACATTTTAAGGTATATACTTCAAACTTAAAATATATATTTCTTATTATTACACACATGTTGTGTGACAAGGTTCAACTCTAGCGTGACTAATTCCAGAACTATTCCCCTTGATCTTAGAATTTATGTTAACAATGTTATTTTTTAACTATAAATTAATACATAATTATAGATAATTGATTTTTCTTTCATAGTTTTGTCTTCCTTCCTGCGTTCAGAATTTTATAAGTTGAGCTTCTCTGTCTCCTGTGACAGCTCTTGTAAGCTCAACTGTCACAAAGTGACATGGTGAGCTTTTGTGATCTCTTTTTGTCCGTCTTCCGTCCATAAACTTTTAATTTAAACGACATCTCCTCATAAACCGCTAAGCCAATTTCTTCCAAACTTCACAGAAATGTTCCTTTGGTAGTCAACTTCAAAAACTGTTCAAAGGATTTAAGTCCAAGCAGAACTCCGTTTGCCATGGCAACCGAAAGAAAAAACTTTTAGAAATCCAGAAGAGCTATAGCTGAAATATCTGGGATGAAACATCATCTAGTCAATGTCTACCAAGTTTGTCTAAATAAATGCCCTGGGGCGCCCCGTGGGGGTCATTGATTTTCCTAATTTGTATTTAGTAAAAACTTCAAAAATCTTCTTTAAAAAATCCCAAATAGCTAGAGCTAAGATATTAAGCATGAAACATCGCCCCAGGGGTTCATTGATTTTTCTTATAATTATGTGTATAGTAAAAACATACAAGATTTTCTTATAAAAAAAACCCAAAGAGCTAGAGTTTAGGTACTAAGCATGTAATATCTTCTAGTGAGTGTCTATCAAGTTTGTTCAAATAAAAGTTCTGGGGTCAAAATTGGCCCCTCCTTGGGCGGGTCATTGTTTTTCCTTATATGTATATAGTAAAAACTTAAAAAATCTTCTTAAATATACCCCAAAGATCACGAGCTTAGATATTTATCTTGAAACATCTTCTAATGGGTGTCTACCAAGTTTGTTCAAATAAAAGCTCCTGGTTTAAAATTGGCCTTGGCCCAGGGGCCTATATACAGGTGAGTGATTTCAGGGCCATCATGGCCCTCTTGTTTTTTTTTATTGTTTTTTTTTTAATTGTTTGTTCCAAATAAACATTCAATTGAATACCAGTGTTGCAATTAGCCTTATAGCCAATTTACTACAGTTATAACACTGGAAACGGCATTACTGGCACTACACAAAAAATTGGTTTATAATCTCACATTCTTAGACCCAAACAATTTCAGCGCCTTCTGTGTTTTGATTACCATATGTTATGTTAATATAAAGGTAACATTAAGATTAAAGGTTTTAGGTGTTTTTAAGATATTCATTACAGAAGTCTAGATTTACTTAGCTGATTTTAATATTTGAGTAAAATGATTATTAAAAGTTGTATTGTTTATCGATTGATTAAGCTTTTTGTCACATTTTTCTACCATGTTAACATATATTACACATATAAAGTCAAATTATTATTTTTTTTACATTTTGCTACACTAATCATATTTTCTTTCCAAACTCAATATTTTGTCAGTTGCCAGGTGATAAGAATATCACTATGTTGTAAACATTTTATTACAACAATATAAAACACATATTCGCCCTTTTCACAAAAATAAAATTTTATTCATTTCCGTGGCGGGCTTAATGTGCCTTTAAACTTTAAATGTATATGTAGAGTAAATATATTCATCAAGTATATAAGTGAACATATAATTACATGTAGTTGTTTTAAAATGTTTGCTAGATATATAAATGTTTATGTTTATTAAATTCTTAGATATGTTATGTCTTATGAATATATGCATCAAACTTGTTTGTTTGTGACTGTGAATATAGATTTAATCCATTAAAGTGCATTTCTAAACATATTACTACATGTACATGATGACAAATCTATATTGTCCATGATTATGTGTAAACACTCTATATGAAGTTAAGATAAGTTCATGCTGGAATGTTATGCCAATTGTATATATATATATATATATATATATATATATATAATATATATATATATATATATATAAGCTTTGTCTGTTTAATGGACATTGGAAGATTAAATTCATCAAGTACATTTCTAAACCTTTAATTACATGTACATGATAACTAATTTATTTTGGCCATGATTATGCTTAGACAATTCTTTATGAAGATCAGATAAGTTAATGTTGGAATATGTGCATATGCTTATATATTAAACATGACTCTTTAAAACTTGAAATGTTCATCAAAATCATTATTCAGTACAGTATATGTTATTATGTTAGCATAAATGAAAACTTGTGTCTGAGAGAACTAAACAATCTTGACACTCACTTTGCATGGAACTTTGTTTGTTTGATAGAATTAGCTAGGTTCAGTTAATGAATTTAGATTTCAGGGATTGATTGACTAACATATTAATTTAAAACATTATGTATTTTGTTAGGCTAAAAAGTTAAAATTTTATCAGAATGTATGCAACAGATTTTAGATCTAGTCATAGAACCTTTATGACCTTTAATGCTTGATAAAAATATAATAAATTTGTTTGCTTGTTTTGATAGCATATATGTGTGACTTTTCATAATAAAGAATTCTACATTAGTTATTGGTATATTGTTTGTTTGCCCCTCTCTTACAGAACTATTTGAGGGGTATACAATGTATAAAACTTATGTAAAATTTACTTCCCACTGTTTTCTTTTTAAGCAAAGACTAATGTGTCATTACTTTAACAAATCTATTTAGAATGCATATATATATGGTGTAATTGTCGTATAGCTGGTTGCACAGGCTAATGAGTCATACACGCTATATTTAAAAAGAGTGACAAGTCAACATGTATATACATATATTAAGGTTTTTATTTCATAATGTGCACTATGAAACATAACATAATTTATAGGTATTATAGTTCAGGATACAAGCGGACTAATCTTATGTCAAAATGATTAATATATGTAACTTTAAAACGTGTGTATTTATATACATTATAAAATGTCCTTATAACAGGTTGTCTTTATATATACTATTCTCAAAAGTCAAAGAAAAAGTTCGGCTTTGGTATTCCACTCGTTCACTTGTGTGTTTGTATTTGTATATTAAAAGTATGTAACATCCGTAAGTTCTTTCTCCGTTATACAACATCTTTCCAGCTTTACTAGTGGAGGAGTAGGTGGTTCAAACCCCGTCAGGAGCAATCTATTAAATTAGATGTTTCTTTGAGCAAGAAACTTTACACTCACTACTTAGTACTGGTTTGTTCCAGGAATGGATACTAGAGTGTTTCAATAAGCTTATAGCTTTCAACACTATCACTATCAAACTGAATTAAAAAAGTTAAAACTAAGCTAATGTTAGAATAAGACATAACGTGTAAGATAAAACACCATCATTATCAACAGAACTGCCTCCTACTCCTCCACTATTAAAGCTGGAAAGTCACCATATATGACATTCGTGTTGGTGCTATGTCAATCCCAACAAAAAAAAACAACTGATGTATATGCAGACCTAGGGATGGCAACATTAATCAGTAATTGATTTAAAGTTTGACTGCAAATAGATATCTAAACTATTAGACCTCTTCTCACATCAAATCCAGCTTTGGTGACGATGTTGGGAGTTTATGATCATGATATTGTAAACGTACAATCATAAGTTTGGCAAAGCTTTAACAAACAAAATGATTGTTATTTTGTTCATCTTTTTGATGGAGAAGACAGGTGTACACATCAACATTCCATAGAAGATAGAACCACCTTCTTTATAAAAGTTACATTATTCTTATTTGTGCCACTGTCAAATTTGTATTTGTACTATATTTCAAGAGATTGACGATTATGTCTACGTCCCCGCGAGGGGTTTGACATTGAAAGGAAGACAGATAATAAGATTATGACGGGGATTTACCAATCTGATTAAAATCTGATCTAAATAAAGCTCCGCTTTTAGATCTGACAAGGACCAAATTACAAAAATATTTCTGGTGACATTTCACACAGCCAATCATCGGCGAGATATATAATTTTGAAAGCGATGTGGTTACTTACTTTAACCCTAGGAAAACCAATACTGGAACAAGTAAAATGGTTTCCTGCGGGGAACATTTTTGATGATATAAAGATATTTCATTTAACTATCTTCAACATTGTTTGGGTGGGTGGATAAATAAACGTTTGTATCAGGAATATAGTTGAACATAAAGCAATTATTTCCTTTTTAAGAAATGATTAAATAGGCCTACCATTTTATGAATAATTCCGAGCAAAAAAAAAGCAAACACACAAGTTTTCGCAGAAAACATCTCTATTTATTATAGCAGATGCCACTACGAATATTTTAATTTTGTAGATTTTCAGTATAAACAATTTATTGTTTGTAACATTTTGAGATACATATTAAAGAAACATTGATAATTTTCAAACACATCATTCAAGTTTTTCCACCTTAAACGGTATTATAATTATAGAAAATTAAAAATATCACGTAATAGTTTTTTGTTCTTATTAGGTGTAATTCTGACTTATTCCCTAGGGATATCCGTAACGTACCGGCAAACGGTATTTAGCCAGGTTTTCGAAAAGGTCAATTAACCAATCATGTACGGTTTACAGATCACATGCTCCTCCATGTAATAAAACAGGTCACGTGCTCCTCCATACCTCAAAAGTTAAACGCGTACCAATACCCTGCGGTCTGGAGACCGCAGGGAATAAGTAATTTTCAAGATTTCTAAAACAAACATATGGCGTTGTTAATACAGGCGACAGGTAAACTGGCAAAACGATCTTGTATGCCCATTTAAAATTGACTATAATCTAATTTGCTAAAAATTACTTAAGGTGACAATAGACACTTTCCGTGGTTCTCACATAAATGTCATTTAAACCAACTTCTTTAAGAAATAATTGTTATTTATTTAATCTTTGTGCATTAAATGTCGTTGATCATCATAAAAAATAACATATTTGAAAAAATGTCTTTGTAAATGATTGATTCTTAATAAAAATCCTAAAATTTTAAATCGTCATATCAAAGTCATTTTTTATTTTTTTGTCATCAAACTTTTGAAAAATAAACATATTTATAATATCTGGGGAACCGTGTCTCAAATTTTTTCTATCTTTTCTAAAAAAAATATTACGTAACGTCAAACATTTTATGCGACTTTTTTCACCATACATATTACGTAATTAAAGATAATTAAGTCGCTGATTGAGTAAACAAAAATCCCTGACACAGTTCCCTCCGTAAATAAATTCCCTTTCATTTGCTTTAAACCGCATGTTAATTGCTTGATTATTAAAAAAAGTTATGCCGATTCAAAGTTGGTCCGACCCGCATCAAACGAACTGTCATAAATCGGCTGTTCTCTCTCGGACCCCTACGTTTCCCGCTAAATAATTGCATAATACACAAATATCGCACCAAAGAGGGTCACAAGTTGCGGTAACATACTCTAACAACATTTTATGACCCAGTGACATCTGACCAATTAAAAAGTTGCTGATTAATATCAGTTTATAACAGAAATTTCTTCAAATCTTAACGTGATTTACTGTCCGTCTGGTATCGGTCGCACATGTCACGTGACTTTCGGTAAAATTTGAGGCACTCGGTGGGGGGGAATGGAATGTATAAAATTTGCGCACCGGCCTAGCGGGTTATTTAATTGTTTCACTTTTGAAGTTTATTATTATCATCAGCATTATTATTATATTATACCAGTGTCACTCTGTCTGTGTATTCGTGTATGAAATTCCGTTAAAATATAAATTAAAATAACAAAACACTGAGCTTCTGACGGTCTTTTAAAGTCCATGGTAGATTTACAAATAAGAACGGGATATTATATATTTGTTCCTCCAAATTGTTTAAATGCTTGACATATTTTAATAGAAATAAAAGATATCACTCGATCATTATAATCTGACCTTCTTGACTTCTATTATCATGAAAATCATCTACGCACGGCATAGAGATCCAGTTTCTACTGGGATAAACAATAATATACTTTGTCCCAGGTTTATTAGTACTTGTTCGATTTACTGGCGAACAATTTATTCAAAGCATTCACTGATAATATATATTGATATCTTTTTTTATTGATTCATAGAGAAATAATCACCCTTAAACAATCTAAAATGGTTTAGAAATTTGTCAGGGACACCTTACCACAAGTCATATAGGCGTTCACATAAAAAATGTTGTCTGTTTTTTGTTGTTGTTTTACTTGACATTGTTAGAAAACGAGGTTGAATGTAAAGCAAGCCGTTGAATCCGTACAAAGTCCATAAACTCAATGTAATATCTATCAGATAAACGGGACAGACAAATTATTTTCAAACATTATGGATATTTTAGCAACTATATTTTAAATCAACCCCGTGGTCGTGCGATGCTTAATTATTTAAGTTTCATACATTATTTTACTTACATTGGCCGACAATTTCTTATTTTATAAACAAAATGCTTAATAAAAGGTAGACGATATTCATAAAAGATGTACGGTATTTGTACGATACATGAATTACGAGTAGTATGGACCAGTATGGACCGGTAATTCACGGATATATGGACCTACCGATAACGATTCGCCACAGTAAGATTATAACAATGATTTTTTTAGTTATTAACAAACTTTTTCCTTTTGTTCTTATAATTTGACAATGACAATAATTTATTAACGTTTCTTAATACAAGTAATATGAAGTTAAGGCCCCCATCGCGGATTTTCAATTTATCAAAGTAACATTATTTCCAGGTGAAGAAGGTTGCCGTGCCCGATATATTCAAATTGCACCAGTACTTGTTTTTTTTAATTTCAATTTTTTTTATATGAGCACCAAGACCCGACGAGCACCTGTGGTACAAATGTTGCTGCAATGCAGCAATTGAGAAGCTCCGCGCAAAAAATGCGCTCATTACAGATACCTTAGCAAATCATTCCTACGCACAGGTCATGTAATTTTTAGCTCAACTATTCGAAGAATATGAGAGCTATTGTAGTCGCACCGGCGTCGGCGTCGGCGTCAGCGCCCGCGTCGGCGTCTCCGTTGGTTAAAGTTTTTTTTGTAAATTCAAATATCTCAATTATTGCTTGAGATATTCAATTGAAACTTACAATACTTATTTATAGTAACAATGTACATCAGATTGACAAGTTGGATAACTCTGCCTACAATATTGACAGAATTATGCCCCTTTTTAACTTAGAAATTTTGGTTAAAGTTTTTTGTAAAGTCAAATATGTCAATTATTGCTTGAGATATTCAATTGAAACTTACAATTCTTATTTATAGTAACAATATACATCAGATTGACAAATTGGATAACTCTGCCTACAATATTTACAGAATTATGCCCCTTTTTAACTAAGAAATTTTGGTTAAAGTTTTTTGTAAAGTCAAATATCTCAATTATTGCCTGAGATATTCAATTGCAACTTACAATACTTATTTATAGTAACAATGTATATCAGTTTGCAAAATTGCATAATATTTGCAGAATTATTTGCCCCTTTGAAACTTAGAAATTTTGGTTAAAGGTTAAAGGTCTTCAAAGATATTTACTTGAAACTTTACACATGTACTTAGGGTCATAATTGGAGAGTCATAATCGTATGTCACTGACCAAGTTCCATAACTCTACTCGCATTTAGGCTGATTCATCTCCCCTTTTCTACTTAGTCTCTTTGTTAATGTTTACATGCAAGTTTTACACATCTCAAAAACTATTAAAGATATTTATTTAAAACTTCACATATGCCTTAAGAATCATAATTGTAGGTCACTGACGAAGATCCATAATTCTATCTTGCATTTAGGCTGATTTTTCTCCCCTTTTCCAACTTAGAAAATCATGGTAAAGTTTTGCTTGTTAGCTGTTATCTTCATAACTACTGAAGAGTTTGTGCCTTTTTGGGACATTTTTATGCATTCATAATAATAAAGCAGTGATTTACTTGATAAAACATCTTAATAACAAGCTTTTGTACCTTTTCGGTCAATTATATGTATTCATAGGTAATTAGCATTATTATACTTAATAAAACACCCTTGTGACAATTTTTTGAATAGTCGAGCCAATACTGTCCTCCGACAGTTCTTGTTATATTCAGATTAAGTACTATTGTACATTTTTCGGAATGTTTTATAAATCTTTGTTTGCATCATTATACTTATCGTATGCACTGTCCATTAGGGAGGGGCCAGATATTAATTTTTTTTAAATATGCTTTCACTGATGCCTACCTGGTAAGGGAAGTAATTTCATTGAAAGACTTACAAGACTTGTAAATGTAATGTGACACGACTGTAGTGCAACAGTATTCTGTTTGTGTCACTACTGTAGTCAGTAACATAAGATGATAAAAAATATCAAAGCATGTACCTCTTTGTACCAATAATCCTACTCATTTTCTACAAATATCAACAACTAATCCTGGTAAGAAATATAAAAATCCATATGTTAATAAGCCAAAACACAAACTTTCATAAACTTTACTTTTCAAAATGTCCTTTGCATGTTTCGCGGCTAATGGTATGTCAAGATATAACAAGAAAAGCAATGATGCAAAGCATCAAAGGGCGTTTAAGCAAGAAATAGAGCAAATGAATATGAACTAGTAGACATCTGAGGACTAGATATTCTTATGTTAAGTTTTCAGTGGTTTCAGTAGTTAATTGGATATACCAGAATTGTATTTCATAGATAAATGCGAGGACAATGAACAAAACATTGTTCATCATGAACATTGGTAGGTTTGCTAGAGATTAGAATATTAAATGTATTTTCTTTGGAACATACAAAAAGACAGTAGTTTAAATGAACAAAGTCTGGGTTTTTTTATTTTTATAATTGTAACAAATATACAAATAGTAACAAAAGGGACTAATATTATAATATAGTAATATTACATGTATTTTTTTTCATGTCAAATTAAAAAAAAATGTTTCTTTCAATACCCGGGATTTAAGATTTCAGATAAAAACTAAAAGTAGAACATACACTGGAATGAAAAAAAATTGGATGAAGTTCAAAAAGATCAAATTCAGGATTTTTTGTTTGTTATACACGCGTTACATGGTGATACATTATTTATGAATATAATGGAAGACTGTTACCTGAATTTAAGGCAGGTATTAGGAAATTCACTAACATCATGTTCGTGCGAGTCAAAGATAAAAGCTACTTGACATTGGTAATATATAAAAAGCTATTGTTAATTGATTTATTAGGAGATCAATCTATATTTTGTTAAATTGCTTCAAAACCCTCTGTGTTAACATTCATAAAAACATTACACCTCAAGTTCAAACTGCAGACGAAAGTTTCTGTAGTGAAAATGTATTCGGCAAATCACCATTCCACTCTCAAACCACCATAAAATCGAATGCCCTGAAACAAAATAGAATCAACTTCTTACAGGAAATTTTCGAGAAATCAGGGTCATTTAAAATATCCACGGTAAAAATGTCAGAAGTGTAATCAGCAATCACGGCAGTACTATATACCGGAAAGAACTACGCAAAAGACAATTTCGTTTAGACTATAACTGCTTCTATAAACAGATTTTCGGACTTTCAAAATGTCAAGATCATCAAGCTATTTACAGCTTTTGAATTCATGTACAGCAATACTGCTTTCCTGTTCTCATTCACTAATATCACATGCTGCGAATAACCGAAGGGGAAAACAATATATGACTTTACATTATAAAATCGGAAGGAATTCTTGAATCCGAATTTATTTTTAGCTGTAAATCGAGGTGATTAATTGATAAAAACCGGTCCCATGGACAAAAAAAATAGTAAACACAAATAGCCCCGCGCCTGTGGGCGCGGAGCAATAATACTTAGCCAACAGCAGAACTCGTACATAAAATAGATTTTACCCAACCACCACTCCATCACCTGACCTGACTTTCGGACAAGCGATTAGGGAATACACATTATACATGAAATAAATAAGCGGATATTTACTATGTTTACATGCAATACTTTAAAAAAATGTATACAATTGTAAGAAGCAAACAAGTTGAAAATGGAATTTGGTGTGAAAATGAAAGGGACAACTAAAAACTGTAAGGCTTAAGTGACATTTAAATTAAGATTAAAACGATGTGCTCTGGCCTTGTAAATGAAAAACAGTTTCAAAAAATACACCATTAATTGCTTGTGATTTTAACCACACCTATTTTTAATGAGACATCCAAGAGAAATAAAAATACAAATGACTTATATTTTATTGTCTTAACACTGTACACACGTATGTAAATTTCACGACCTCAATTGTCAATTAGGGTTAAATATACATGCATGAAGTGTACACTATTTGTGATAAAATAGATACTGGAAGCGGTATTTTTTATTATGAAAAATAGGAAAAAAGGCACATAACGGAACATAACAATTTTGCTTATTCTAAAATTATCAAAGATATTAATCTAATGCTCGTATGAATTTGTTGGAAAGATTCATGACATCTCCAATCTACGTATTTTACATATACATGTAGAAATAAAATTTCGTACAGTATTAACTTTTATGCTTAAAATCATACAATATCATCTCACCATTTCGAATTTTGACAAGTATACAAAACACTGAAGGGAAACAAAAACAAATTGTCAAGTGCCTGCATTTTTCTATAATTGACATGCAAGGAAATTATTGGCCCGAAAGTAATTTATTTTTCACCAGATCATTTTTGTTTCCAGATGTGTTTAAATCCCTAAAATATGAACATCGTAGTTGTATATAAGAATGCTTCTCAATCATGTTTTACGCAAGTTTAGCTCCATGGAACATCATTTTCTTTGAGAGAAATGTTAATAAAAGTATTCGTAACCATTATCTTGTATAATCTACATGTAGATTAATCCAGATTCTTTGTCCGAAACTTATCGATGTGGCTTTTTTAAAACAGATTTCTTATCAGTGTCAGTGACGTTTAAATGATGCTCATCTCAGATCAATAATAGTGTAGTCGTAAGTATTTATTATTGTAAATGTAGGATTTTAGGAAGTTATTTTATGTTTCTTCACATTTTAGATTGTTTTCAGGCAACATTTTGCCATCCGTTTAAATTAAGGCCAAATGAAAATTAGGTCATGAGTGCAGATATCCATCAACCTAGCTGTCACTTCACGATTATTTAGATGATCATCAGATCTATATTTTATGTATTAATGATAAATCAAAAATAATCTTATCTAGCATACCTAATCTAGGGGCATGGCAAACTTGAAAATATCAAACAGGCGCTCGAATTTGTCATGGTAACCGTAGTGTATTTTATTTATTAAGATTTATTTATTTATGTTGCGTAAGGAAACAAGGCACTTCATCCCCAGACACTTCATCCCTCAAATAAAATATATATGACACCTGCATTTGTTTCATCATGTCGTGAATATTTTCATCCAGCCAATTTAATAACCAAGTGAATATTGCAGTTACTACACACTTAGCATAATTCAAGTAAATGGATTTTTAAACATTTACATTAAAATGTGTACTGTAACTCATGCAAACAAAGAGATATTCAGGATATATTTTACTTTCATGACATTGAACCTGCTTGAAAAAATGTAAGTGAGGCATACATTCAAGAGAAATCAGGATATATTTTTATTTCTTTTCCATGTTTAAAAACATTGACCATGTGCACCTGTATGATATGGAGATACTGTATGTTTTTATCTCATACCATTTTATATAAGTTTTGGATTTTCATTTGAACCAGCAAAGTCATCATGATTTCTGACACAGTAACTTGCGTGGGATTAATGTGCAGAGCTTGGTTTGTTTGTATGTTTGTTTGTTTGTTTGTTTGTTTGTTTGTTTTGGGTTTTACGTCACATCGACACAGTATAGGTCATATTGCGACAGTCCAGCTTTACCGGTGGAGGAAGACCTCAGGTGCCCTTCCATGCATTATTTCAGGCACCTGAGTAGAACGACCGACGTTCCGTAAGCTAGCTGGATAGCTTCCTTACATGAGCAGAGCTTGGAAGAAATATACAAACTGAAAGTAACACAAATTTATTAATTAAAAGAATATATACTTTGACTGATTGACCAGAAAGGCATACGGTAATATGATTGCTAAATTCATGTAGGTTATTTATGTTTTTCGGAGCCTGACTTTTTCAGGCAATTGGAATGTGAGTGAAAAAAGGCTTTTTAAAAATCTTTATGAAGTATTGTTCAAACTTGTTACACTTTAGCTGCTCTCCTACACAACACAGGTCTATATTATAAAACATTCTATATTATAAAAGTCAAAATTGCAGTTTCCATAAGATGACTGTGGTGTAACAGTTGTTTTGTTGCACTTGACACAGATATAAACGTCCCTATTAGTATTTATGCACAGAGAAGCACCCGGGGTGTTCCTTCACCAGTTAAGCTGGAAAGTGGCCATAAGACCTATGCTTTCATACTACTTTGTAGGTGCAAACCCAACAAAAAGGCGTATGGAATTTTAGGTCTGCAATCAACTTTTTCTGAACAGATATTTCAGAAAACAGAGACGCTGGTTTGATGGAAACAGTGTGATGAAGCACGAGTGATGAAGGAAGATAGAGGTGGTCTTCTTGTAGGAAAACAGAGAGAAGTTAAAGTCCTTGGGTTGTTTAAAACTTAGAAGAAGTTAGAATACCAGGAGTCTGCATGCCTTTTGCAATTGGGGGATAACTAGTTTTTAGATATTGAAAGCCTCGTGAATGATGGTACCCAGACTAAATCTAGTTGGAAGAGGAATTGACATTGAGATAACTACATGTATATCAAGTCACGAGCATTCACCAAGAACACAAGTTTGAAGTATGTTGAACAGAACTATATTGAGATGCCAGTTTTTCACTAGGGACATGATGTAACTTATCAAGTTTGTTATATGTAAGACCAGAGTTTCACCAATAATTTATTAAGATCAGACTTGATTGAATAACTTAGGATTACTACCACATCAATTTTAAACACCCTTTATATGTAAGTTGAGCTTGTCAACTACTTTTATTGAATAGTTTTGATTATACTAGATTTTGAAAATATTTAGATTTTACTACATTTTGTAAATATTTACTACCATGTTCTTACATTTGATTATGCATAATTTAGCCCCCAAAAATACTATATAATGTATACAACGTATAATAAAAATTAATACTGTTTTCTATCTAAAACTTTTCGAAAAGTACATACACCATTGTAAAATAAATAAAAGTAATTTAAATGGTTTTATGGTTTGATACCATTACTTTCAGTGCATTGCTGTTGATAGATGTTTTAGCCTATATAGACGCTTCAGTATGGCTTATGTGTTTGGTTTTTTATGTTGAAGCAGCATGCCTCCAGGTTCATGATAATTTTCATGAAAATTTTGAAATGCATTAAAAAGCAAAATATTGTGAAGTGAACAAAGAAAGTAATGACTATTGTACATATTGCTAATGGCACTTACAATCCACATAATTTACCAAAAATACCTCTGTGTTAGTTACAGAGTAGAAAAATGGTGATAATTCTTTTACGAAGTCAGAGAATATTTATTCATTAAGAATAATTCTAATTGTCTTTAAGTAATTCTAATTGTTGATAAATGTACCAAGACATGATATGGGAATTTCTTATGAATGCTAATTGATACTTTTGATTTCTACAAAGGCTTAATGACCTGGTATGTTAATAGTCTGATAACGTTTAAATAGTGTGACTCCATCATTTCAAACTGTTCAGAAATATATATTTGGTTCCTTTACAAACACTTAACTGACATAGCAAACATCTTTAATTTATGTAGCTCTGATGGTAATTTGGATAAACTGTGTTACATATACCTCTTTTCATGCTTATTGACAATTGTGAGTACATTTATTAGTATGATAATAACTTGTTGCATAGCTTTCTTGTAATATTACTGCCTGTTCCACATGATTGTTTAACTTTAACCTTGATCATAACTTTTTGAATTCTTTGTGTAGTGTCTACATATTTGACTACAACAACCCTTTTGGACAAGACCTTCAAGTAGACCAGACTAACCGAGACCTTCAGTCATAAATGTTTTTTTATGATTTTTGCTATTAATGGCTTTAGCTTTGTTATTTTTAAATGGGTTGTCTTCAAACTTGAATATAATAATCTTTTAGAGTAGACATTGACCTTCACTCATAAATGTCCTTGATCTTGAAGGCCAAATTATGATATTTCTTTTTGCTGACGTTGGTTATATCTTTGTTATTAATGAATGCATTGACTTCATGTTATAACACAATATTCGTTAAGATAAGACTTTCATGTAAATCAGACTCAAATTGACCTTGGCTCTTTTATGATCTTGATCTTCAAGGTTAAGTATTGAATTTTGACAGATTTTTGCTGTTATTGACTGTGAATTGGTAATTTATAAATGGATATATTTATACCTTGACAGCACAACATTTTAGTCAACAATTTCTAAAAGACTGAACTGACCTTGATTTTGAGCCTTAAAATGACTTTGACCGTCAAGATAAAATTATTAAATTTTGGTTAAGTTGTAATAATTTTGTTATTCATGTAAGGATTTGATTTAAACTTAGATAAAACAAGACTTGCTTCCAAATAAACATATTGAATAATTTAGATGTGACCTTGACCTTAAATTGACATTGACTGACAAGGTTAAAAGTAGTAAATTTCTTGTTTTGTATCTAGGTATAATTATAACTATGTTATTTTTAAATGGATTTACTTCATATTAGACACAGTATCAGTCAGGTCAGCACCTTTATGTATATAGGTTTCAAAATGCCTTTGACCTTGTCAGTCAAATTATTTAATTTTCCCTGATCATCAATATAAATGGCTTTAGAAATAAGAAAAAGTTGAACATGGCCCCAGATAGACAGTGGCTCTTGTTTTTAATGCCAACTATGATAGAACACGAAGCCATTCTAATTATCATTCTCACATGTATTATGTATGCCTGAAGTTTAAGTGCATGGTTTTATTTTAGAAATGTTTCGTTGACAGCTTTTCTATTTATATATCATTTCTTGGAATTAATCGGTAAAGTAACTGATTTACAAGTTTGACTTGAATTTTGAGGCATAAATTTCATTCTGTATTTTATCAAAAATTTGGACTTGTTCTGCTTGAAAGTAGAAAATCTGAATGATACCAGATTTGGACACTTAAACTAGATTGACCATAAGTTGATAATCAAAAATGTTTAAGATAAAATATGTATACTACCTTTAATTGAAAAAAATGCACCATTTTTAAAAAAATATTATATCGTTTATGATACATATTTATATATCCGTGAGACACCCGGCATATTGATAAATTCTGCATAATAAAATGTAAATGAACGTAAAATTTTTATTGTAAATGGACATTTATTCTGACATTTGTCTGTGCACTCACCTGTATGATTTACAATTAGATTGACATAAATGTCACTTAGAAGGTTAATTACAATGCTCGTTAGCTGAAAACATATGGTAAAAGAAACCGGAGTCACTACCTGGAGATACGAACCCGTTCATTCCCAATAAAGGAATAGCTTCAGCAGCACAACTGCACTAGATCAAATTAAGAACATATATAGGCTGTTGCAATTGAATTAATACTATCCATGTGATAAGGTCAAACATCATATCAAACGATCATGTAAGGAGAAATATTGGACCCGCACATGAAAACTATATGGATCATGTCCTTAAATTCCAAGAATAATTGGCGAAAAAAAGTAACTTTGAGTTCACAAGAAGCAACACTACATAAGAAAGGTAACAAGGCTGACATCTAAATGAACATAGAGAGGCACCGCCTATGAACGGTCAGCTGCAAAGGCACTACTGAAAAGGTGTTTGTATGAAATGGTTGGTGCATCAATGTCAACATTTTCTTGTAATACGACACAATGTCAATGAAATTAATCCCCGTGAAATTCCAACATTTGTTAGGTATACAGAGGGTAACATAAGTAAAACACAGAAATGGTCATGTATAATGACAACAGCCAGAGCAGTAAGAAAATCACCTACAATGGACGTACAAAGCAAGTGTTTAAGAAACTGCTCTAAATAAGTCCTAAATGGAAGCATGATGTGATCTGGGACATACTATATCGGTCCTACCAATATATTGGCTTAAAGCTGTGTGCCTCCAGATGATTCAAAATATTTCATTAAAATCAACCTTGAAAAAAATATACTAAGATTTTAAGAAAAGTAAAGATATTCACAATTTATGAAATAATTTACATGCTACACGCCTTTTATTTCATGACTGATTTTGCAGACTTTATTATCATATGTCTACTGAGTTATTGACGCAGTTAGGGCTGTATTTGCATATTTTGACCTATATTTGACAATTTTGGTAGATTTTAAGTGCTGTTTGTAATGGTTTAATTCATTTCTTTGTTCACTTGACATTATTTTTTCTTCTTATTACTTTTAAAATTGTTCATTAAAGTTAGCATGCTGCTTTAAAGTTTTGTTAACGATAATTTGTAACATAGTCTTTGAACCTATGTTCAGTCGTATTTTAATATTAAGTGATTGATTACACATACTAAGTTTGTAACATTTTTTTAATATTATGGTAACCTTGAATAAAAATAATATATTTATGTTTAGAATATTATATTTGATGAACATATATTGCAACTCGATGTCGTATATTATAACCGTACCAAATGTAAAAACATCAAAATATCTGTAACAAAGTGCATTAAAAGAGAACACCATTTCCATGCTCAGATTTCAGCAGCTTCTCAGACTAAGCTAAGAAAAGGGAAAAACCACACTCTTCTCAAGCGCACCATTAGCGGGTAACAGGTACAATGTACCTCTCCAATGTTCAAAAGCAGGTGATGCACCTTTACTGATAACATTTTAAAGAAGGTGATATCGCTCTTAAAAGGTTAATAATTTGTGAAGTAAGCAAAGCTTTGAGCATTTGTGTCGCCATGAGTTTGTGTTCATGCACTCCATATGCATGGAGCCGTTACAATAATATGAATAAGGCAAAGCCTCAGAGCGAGCTCTTTGGCAGAAATTCTGGTTCACTGTCCTATTATGGTTTCCTTAGAAGTGCACAGGAGACCAGTCTGCGCAGACGTTTTCAATCAGAATTCCTCGCCATTTAACCTTATCTTGTAAGCTGAACAGTTGCGTTTGGTCTATTACCAATCATTTTGCAGAACTTCAAGCGAAAGTTTTTAAAACCATCACTATCTAGCAGGTACTCGCGTTACCGTAAAGCTCGAGCTCGCTTTGAATTGAAAATATAGATACCATTAGGTCGCACTTTTCATGAGATTTACATCTGTTTGCACAATCGCAACTTCCATGCAATGTCCGTCAAACTTAAGATAAATTACATTAAATATAACCGAGATATTGCAATTGCCGTTTGCAATCAGAACGCATGCAAAGACAATGTCTATCTTCGAAATATCCTTTTTTCTCTTGAATATTTAATATATTTTGACAGTCAAATATTCTTAAAGACGTTCCGAGTGTTTTAAACATTTCTAAAGATTAGCTAACCACTTACGTTATCATGCGTTCTGCTCCTTGGATAATGAAGTTGTACAAGCTCTAACATTAACAAAATAAAGCAGGGATTATCAAATGTGCACAGCACAAACGATCCTGTAGATTTAGGTTGATATTTTATCTTGTTTAAGGGGCTCCAATAATTATAGTTTTTACTTGAAGGGACTACAAAAAATGTTCAATATTATTCTTTTTTCTTCCAGATTCATAATGGTATGTTAACTTTCCCCATAGAAAATTATCCTACACCTCTTTCCCGAACACGTCATGTCAAATCCACTATAAAATCAACTTCAGACTATTATAAATTATCCACCTAGGACTGTAGTTTACCATTGAAACCACCTACTTCCCACATTTACCCAAATCCCTGTCCCAGAGCAGTTCAGTACAGCCATAGCTAATATTAAACATGTCTAACCATAGTTTTATAGTCCCTCCTACGTCCCAACAAGGATTCTGACATTAACTGACGATAGATTGGTACATAGAAGTTTAACCAGTCGTTTACAAATGTTGAATGCAGCCTTATATCGTTAATGGGGACATGAACAGTGTACTTCAATTACTCTATACACTGTTTTAGTCAAACTCATTTAATAAGTAACACTTCCTTTTGCTAGTTGGTAGTGTAGATTAAAGGCATGGACAGACAGTAGGATTTAGTTGTCAATGTTCATGTTCCTGAGAAATATTTATTGTATCTAATCAAATGCATATTACCGTATAAGTGTTGTTTTTTTTCTGCGGGTGTCAAATTATGCGGTTTTTCCTAATTTTGGCATGTTTTTATTTCTGCGGACTTTATTTTTCCTGCACACCCTTTGGACAAAACGTGATTTAAATTCTGCGGCTGTTTTATTAAGGCCCCTACTGTACACATTCGCATTTTGTTTCTCACAGAACGGTACAGTAATTAATACTCGGCCGCGTGCAAACAAATATAATGCCCAACAATAGAAAAGTATGCAAAATGTAAAGGGTAGTTTTGCCACTATTAGATAAAATGTAAAGGATAGTTCCAAAATAAAATGTACAGGAATGAGTAGAGTTCTTTAAAAGTAGTAAATTTGTTAATGATTACAAAATTTAAAAAGTCAAACGTGAAACAAGTTAAAGGGACACCTTAAATAGAAGTTGTCTTACTTTGAAAAATCATCAATATCAATATGCTATAATTAAATTTCAATATTTACATTTGGATATTTTCTTAGCTACAAGAAATGATTATTATAAAATCATTATGAAAACATTGCTAACATTTCTTTTTGTACTGAAAACAAAGAAATAACGTAATTTTGCATGTTTACCATTTTTTACTTCTTTAAAAGTGAGTATCTTTTTTAAAAATACTTTTTGTTTGTTGTGCATGATTTTCTTTCGAATTACAAATCGTTAGGTATACATATTAAGTGACACTGAAAAACAAGAACCGGTTTAACCGGCTGATGCTCCCCGACTAGGTTTCGGACACAGAAATGTATATATTTTGTAGTTTCAGAGTTTGTTCTAGACAGAGTTCAAAGCGTGATAATTACAGACTTAGGCAAGGCAGAGTTACTGTTCTTTGCACTGCACTTCTACTCAATTTGATCTATCTACCGACATGCGCGCGACACGCCGTCTCAAACACGATTTTGCTGGAAGGTCATGCTGTGACCTTGACCTTCAAGGTAGCCACCCAAATGTTGTGCGCGACACATTGTCTCAAAATTGTGATCATCTCTGTGAAATAGTTGTAAAATCCGACTTCAAATAACGAAGTTATAGGCCTGACACGATTTCGCTTCAAGGTCATGCTGTTACGTTGACCTTCAAGGTAGCGACCCAAATGTTGCGTGCGACACGTCGTCTAAATATTTTGATTGTTTATGTTGAAATAGTTGTAAAATCCGACTTCAAATAACGAAATTTTGGGCCGGACACGATTTTGCTGCAAGGCCATGCTTTGACATTGACCTTCAAGTTAGCTACACAAATGTTGTGCGCGATACGTTGTCTCAATATGGTGATCATCTCTGTGAAATAGTTGAAAAATCTGACTTCAAATTACGAAGTTATTGGCCTGACACGATTTCACTTCAAGGTCATGCTGTGACCTTGACCTTCAAGGTAGTGACCCAAATGTTGCGCGCGACACGTCGACTCAATATTGTGATCATTTCTGTGAAAAAAGTTGTAAAATCCGACTTCAAATAACGAAGTTATGGGTCGGACACGATTTTGCTGCAAGGTCATGCTGTTACCTTGACCTTCAAGGTAGCGTTCCAAATGTTGCGTGCGACACGTCGTCTTAGTATGGTGATCATTTCTGTGAACTAGTTGTAAAATCCGACTTCAAATAACAAAGTTATGGGCCGGACACGAATTCGGGACGTACGTACGGACGGACGGACTGACTGACTGACGGACGGACGGACGGACAACCCGGCGTCTAAATGCTCCCCCGAAAATTTTTTGGGGAGCAGAAAAATGTTGGAGCACCACACTAAATACCGTATTCCGGTATATACCGGATAAGGGGATCAAATGATTAAACACTAAAAACCCACATTTTCACCTTAAATTGGACTCTCATGTTGTCTGGTGTTACTTATGTTTTACATAATTGTAAAATTTTATTTTGTCTTTACAATATGACTGTTTAAAAGCTACGTGAATCTTATTAGGTGCAGGAAGACGCCCTGTGTACCTCTCTCTCTGGTCATTGTTTCAGTCAAGTTCGAACCTTGAAAGCTCTTTTATTCTCTTGTGAGTTAGCGTTAAAGTAAGAGCCATAACTCATTAGGCAGAATAAATATGTCCAGCTATCTAATAGTTATTAAAGGGAGCTAATCTTGAACACTGTTTAATCCAATGTTAAGTTGTCAGGGGCGAGTATAAGCAGCTTGAACATGAAATGTGATGAATTCTTGATTTTGTTTGACTTTGTAATAAGCAAAAAGAGTATAAAATAATAAGAAACTTATTTGATTACAACATTTTTATAATTATTATTATTATTCGCGATTATCCACAGACAACATTTAAACGTGGCAAAAAGGAATAGAAAACCGATCCACAACTGCTATTTCATTGCTCACAGCGACAAAATTTCTTCTTCAAGTTAATTTTCCACATAGTGCTAAGAAAGAGCGGCGCCATTTAATGCCATGTAAGCAGGAAGGTCTGTTAATTCTATGGTGATGCTGAAAATAATTCCCAAAAATATATCAATCAAATATAAGAATGATGTGACTTATATCAATGTTATTTTCTACTTGTCTGACAATTGTTACTCAGAAATAATAAGTTAGAAGAAATTCGTACTAATAAGTAGTATACAGCTCAAGGACAAAATAGAGGAAATCAATCCGCCATTAATCGCCTTGGGCGACTTCAGTAAGTTTTTCTAGAAAGCCGAGTAGTGACGTTTGTGATTGTTTGACTACATTCGTACATCTTCGTCATGTTCCATGCATATTACTGATTTTGTGCTGCTCCATGTAAAATGTTTTCTTATACATAGAAAGAGAAGTAATAATCATGCCCAATTATAACATATCAATTTCTTTAAGCTTTAAGCTAAAGGGTAGAATCATCATAATAGTATGTTAAGGCATCTGCTTTATTATTAATTCAAGGGGCCATTGGCGCCAAAGCACCCACCTGAGGACATAACGTTACAATGGTGGTGTGTACCGTTATGATATTGACAAGATGGTCTGTGTGCGCTTGACCTTTGACCGACTGAAATCAAAATCTATAGGGGTCATCTACTAGTCCGTTCTAACTAACCTTCGGACCGTAGATTTAATAAATGTTAACTATGTACACAAAGAAAAAACACCTGACCCCCACCCCACACACACACACCCGTTGGCCAAATTTGACCCAAGAACAATAATTAGATGTCAACTACACAATGTTTTATGCCAAATATCATAGCTTTAGCCTTTGGGTTTACAGAGGGAACAAGATTTTTGAAAGTTTAAAGTTAATTACAAGTACATGACCAATGTTGACCCCAGTGCCATAATTTGAACATTCCTGGTAAAAATCTATGTAATGATGTATCTTGCCACACATCTAAGCACTAGCACTGGTGAAATCAGAAAATAAGATATTTAAGTATTAACTATACTTAAACCGATAAGGTTTACCCATTACCCGCAGGGCAGGGCCTCGGTTGACCCAATGATCACTATGTCAACAACCTTGAAAAAGATCCACCGCCTCTAGAAAAGAAAATGGTCCTGCAATATATATGTTCGGAAAATCAAGGACGCCAGGGGTAGGGTCAATTTTGAACCTAGAGATATAATTTGAACAACGTTTGTAGATGACAACAAATTAACTGCAAGTAATGACCTAGGTTATTGCATTTTGGCATATTAGCATTAAAAGTTGTGTCAGCTTTTCATACCAATTTCTTTGTGTCTGCCATTTTGACCTTGAACGTTGAACACTATGTATAACGCAAATGACGTCACGTCAAAATATATGCAAGGCCGTGCAATTCCATATTTGCGGAGTCGAAAAATCTGAAAGGGTACCGGGAATGTGATAAAATTTAATGCTGTTACTATTTTACACGACAGCTTACCTGCTTGCTGGAAGTTTTGTTGCCGACGTCAATACGTCAAATAATTGCGGAAAATATCCTGGATTTCTTTTCTCGTCAAATACGGCTATAGAATGAATATTGCACACCATACCAGGTTGTTTCTTCCCGCCAAACCTCATGCGTATTCCGGTGTTCAGCATCACAGTAATCCGCTGTAAAAAACATTTTAAAATTCCATGCAATAATAGTGGAACTACCAAGGTTAACCAATGGATGATTGTAAGCTCGAATCCCAGGAAGGAGATTACACAATAAACTCTGATTAACAGATTTAAAAGATAAATAACCATGAATTTAAGCTTATTTGTGTGCAGATAATAATATCATTTTTAATAAGAAACACGAAAATAACTGCATTTATATTTAAACAAACATTTTGAAATTTTCCAGTCATTTGGAACTATGACCAACCAATTCTTTGGGAACGGCGGTAGAAGCGGGGAATTGAGGACCTGTCGGGTTAATGCATTGGTTTCGTACTAGCAACAAAATGTCTGGAATATGTCAGGCAATGGGTGGGAGATTTAATCAGCTGTATCCGCAGAATACCAAGGGTTTGAAACTTATTATTTTTTACAACCTTGTATAATTCAACAACATATTTTAACGTGGCCTCAAGCTAATTAATGATCATTCTATTGAAGGATAGACTCCATAATCAAGTATAAGTCAACGACCCCCATACATACTTATAAGTTGATAAAATAACTGAATGTTATGTCTGTTTTAAAGGGTATAAATCTATATCCTATGAACTATTTTAATAAAATTTATCAACAGTAAAATTATATGAGTTCCATTATTATAGGGTTGATTCCAGAAAAAGTAGTAACATAGAATGTCTCTGTTATTTAACGCACATGAATATTGTACGTAAACAGAATTAAATATACCGGAACAAAATATTATTTTGCTATTTTAAGTAGAGTTTTATCCGAATATCAATGACTTTGTTCATGTGCCACTCGCTTTAAATTAAGTTTTTAAGGCATTTTTTGCTATTTTTATTTCATACACTTAAATCAGTTATGACACTTCAGTTCGCTTTTACTATACTAGATGTAATTATAATATAATATACATACTCATATATCAAATACTCACCTCCTTTGGTTTATTCATTAATTTTGAGATACATTCCTCTAGATTTTCTTCCAAGTCTGGAGAAATTTCTGAATCCTTAAGATTCGTGAATATATAACACAACGGCATTTTAGTTAAAAGTTAAGATATTTAATCTAGTTACTATATATAAAAACTTATCTTGTCAATATTAATGTCCTTGATCTTGATCTTAGATTCTACACTAGCTTGAATATTATTCATGTAAATCTGAACATGTATAAGTTCACATATTAGTCTCCATTTTATGCTAACGTAACAGATAACAAGTTAAATGACCTGTTACTGACGATCTATATTTAAACTTAACACAACAAAAACAACCAAGGTCACAAAATATCGATTGCACGCACTTGGTTGTCTCAATTGGATCGATTTGGAAACTGCGATAATATAATTGTTTATAGAAACGAAAGGATGAGTTGTCCAGACTTATTCACGACCACGGGACTTTTGCAAATTACAAAATCAACGCTATTACAATAAGATATCTAATATGAAACTTACGTACTCTTACTCTTTTTAGTACGAGTAAAAATAAATAGAATTGGTCTATAATTGAAGGTTTATAAATACGGTAAATAATTATGTTGATAGTATTCAGTATTAGATATAACAACAAACAACTAATAAATGACGGGGAAAACATGTAAAACAATGTTGATATAAAAGTTGTCAATATAAAACAAAATTGTATACAAAGCAAGCAAACATTTCTGAAAACTGTATATATATATAGAATACCATGTCAGTGTCTGATATTACAAAAATTATCAGGCAAGGCTAAAAAAAGAAGAGCGAGGCTCTCCTTTATTGGACTGTTCCAAATTTAAATAATGGAAAATCCATTACACAAATTCAGCAAACTTGTATGCAATATTGCTTCAATAATCTAAACCCCTGTTGACCTTCAGTAAGATAAGGGCACTAAATAGGAAGACCACTATTATGTTACGACTTTCAACAATTGACAAAATGGTTTTATTGTTCATTTCTCTGGCTATTTTGCATGTCCAAGGTATGTCCATTGTTTCACCCCTTTATTTGTGAAATGGACTATTCCCGCTTGGAATTTTGATATTTTTTGTTAATCTAAAGAATATTTTTGTTAATCTTTGTTAATCTAAAAGAATTTTTTTGGTTAATCTAAAGAATTTTGATATCTAAAAATCTAGGCTAAATCACTCAGTGAAGCTGTTGACCTGATTTAACTGTTGGTATACGCAGGTTATCACCGCCAATGAATCAAAAAGGCTTAAACAGTCATTCTGCTAGTGCTTAATATGTACATTTAATTGAATGTTTGCATTATTTTATGTAATGCTATTTTTTATATATTTTTTGCAGGATTTGATTTCCAAATTTTATCTCTATAAGCATTGAACATTTTCTTTGTAAAATAATTGTTGTCAAGTAAAATTAAAATGAGCCGCGTCACGACAAAACCAACATAATGGGTTTGCGACCAGCATGGATCCAGACCAGCCTGCACATCCGCTCAGTCTGATCAGAATCCATGCTGTTCGCTTACAAACCCTATTACAAGTAGAAACTGATAGCGAACTGCATGGATCCTGATCAGACTGTGCGGATGCGCAGGCTTGTCTGGATCAATGCTGGTCGCAAACCCATTATGTTGGATTTGTCGTGATGCGGCTCAAATGCATGTATACCTAGTCCGAAAGTACACCTACGTGGCATTTTTCTATGTTTTGTGTTTCATTGCCATCGTAATCAGATGCCTGTCATTTAGAAGTCTTGTAAACGACTATCCTCTGTCATCCTTATGACCAAGGTATTTGTCATAGAAAAGAGGTCTAAGATCATGTTAAGCACTCTGTCTTTATATAAGTATAAAAATACTGACCTTATTTAAAATTTTGTAAAGTTATAACAAACTTCCGATACTGACGACGTCGTTCTAAAATACATGCTATATATTCATAGTGTGTTTTCATATCAAAATATTCAGCTGCTATTTTAAGAACGGGTTACGTATAGAAACCTACAAATATTAATCTTTTAAATTTAGAAACTATCATATGGTTTTGACGATGAGATACAAAACAACAAATATTCAACTGATAAAATACTGTCCGTTGTAGCTATTCACCCTCTTTGATTTAGGAGTGATAGGGACGGACTGCCCGGACGGGTTTGAAGGTCATCATGGTACTTGTTACTTCTTTAGTCACGGCGAAGAAACTTGGACAGGTGCCTATGTATGTATCGGTTATCTTTTTGTAGATTTTGCATTTGTTTTAGCCAAGAGGTTATTTGGACTACTGTTAGTAGCTTTTAAAAAAAAGTTAAAATTGTTCTTACGATTTTTTTAATGTGAACTTTCAACTGGTATTTGTTTACTTTTTCACTTCATCGGAGAATACACGAAAACAACTTATCTTCGGACGAAAACAATTTGTCTTCGGACATATGACTTTAAAAAATAATCTGGAGTCTGAATACAAAAACTATTTTTATTCTAAGTGTAGTCTTTACCAAAAAAAGGACAATTATTGTTTTCATTCGCTCTGTTAGAATTGTTTGTGTTGTTTACAATATTGTTGAATATTTTGCTGTTTGCTGCAGGAATCTTGTAAAATATTTGGCTCAATGCTCGTTGAAATAAATTCGGCAGACGAAGATTTGTACCTTTCCAATAAAGCCAGGAGTCTCGGAAGTACGTACACGTGTTTATAGTCTTGATTTTTAGAAACATTACTGTGATTTTATCATGAACGCCATCTTTCGCTTATTATAGAAATATAATAAAATAATATAATAAAAAGACATATGGTTTTCTGTATGCATAAACCATGTTTTCAAAAGATGATATATTTAATAATATCATTGAGATTCAGCTGTGAACTTACGTTATAAGTTATATAGGTCACTAAATAGGCTGCATATAAAGAAGAATAAAAGACACCCTTAAATCTTATTGTTTGATAAATAAATATTATAAAAGAAACTAAACCGACAAATGTCATATAATTACGGTGGAAAAATGAGTTCCATAGGGAAAACAATGTATTTTTGTATACAGACTGAATAGCTTATCGCCAAAAAGAATTCGAGAATGCTATTTTGTGCCCTTATCATTGCCAATATATAAAGTAAAAACTGTTTCGTTTTACACCTTCATGCCATGTCTACACTTTACTGCCGGAAGCAAATTTATTAGACCTGTTGATAGCTAAGCCAGCCTACACCTCCGTGTAGTCTGACCAGGTCCAACCTCAAATTTACATTTTGACATCACTAAAAATAGTAATGCCCAATTCCTTATTTGGAAGACGAGCAAGATCTTTTATGAAATGTACCATTTTATTGTTTTTTACTCATCATTTGTCGTGTTGTTTGTTTTACCATTGTTCCCATTTATAATATTCGACAATTTCTACCCGTACAATGCCAACCCAAACCCCTATCAGAATGTTAAATTTAATATCATTTGAAACAAAATGGATGACAAGGGGCGCCTACAGAGCATGCCATTCGCCATGTTTTTGTCAGGTTACCCATATATAGAAATGAACCTCTATCTTCAAGTACGATCTTCACGTACAAAGTATAGGTTCCATTTGGGTAAGTAGTGTTCGGAGTTTTTCTTTTAAAGGAAAAACTCTTCTTTTTTTTCTTTTTTTATCCGGCTCAACGTCGATTCCTAGCATTTTTTGTAATACAATTTTTATGAGCCAATACCAATTCATATACTGTTCTAAACTGTTCTTTTATTCCATTAAAACGTAATAAACAGACATTGGCGAAATATGGCGTAGGCATATTTTCACTTAAGAATAAAACATTCCGCAAAGATGTGTTAAAATCGTTGAAGGCCTATTTTGTATAAAAAATAGAATTGTATGTTAAAAAACTTTCAACTGAATAAGGACGTTTAACACTGATTAAAAGAGCAGCACTGATGAACAGTTTAAACAGCTGTAAGAAGAAAAGTGTCATAGATATATTTATATTTAACTTTATATAATTTGTCAGAACTGGACAAGTCATTCAAACGGCAAAGATATATACATTAAGTCAAAACAAAAACACAATTTCTTATCAAATCGTCATTCGGATATGTAAATACCAACTATTCCATACAGTAAAAAGCATATTCTGAATTTATGCCGATTGTCTTTCAGTCTTTCTTTCTTTCTTTCTTTTTTCTTTCTGTCTTTCTTTTAAATATTTCTTGTTTTACTTGTTTTATATGAAATTTAAACCTAGATTATTATTGGATCGGCCTTACTGATAAGCGTGTGGAAGGAGAATATGAATGGGAAACAAGTCGAGAACTTCTCACAGATGTTGGATACACCAACTGGGGAAATTCCGAGCCGGATAACATAGGCAAAGAAAACTGCGTGTTTTACGCATCTTCCAGGAATTACAAGTGGGCTGATGCGGAGTGTACGAGGACTGAGAACTACATTTGTGAAAAGGGGTATGTATGGATTTAAGTCACTAGAAGTAAATCTAGACGCTTGCAGAAATCATGATCACAAAGTAGACAAATATCGCTTTTTTTCTTCGATTTTTACATTTTTCATTCATTATTGTATATATAGTGGTGTGAAGAGATTAATGAGATGTCTTAAAGTGGATTTCGGCGGGTGAAAATGCGAGTTTATAGCGTTTTTTATCATTTGAGCCCCTTGTCCGGTATATACCGGAATACGGTATTTAGGGTGGTGCTACAAAAAAGCTGTTTAATGTTTTGATGATATATTATTGAGCCGTTTTATTTATTTAGCAGCATAAATTCTTTACTTTTTATTATGCTATCAGAATTGTTATGACCAAGTTTTAACCTAAATTTAGAGAATGACGATTAAGGCGTCCAACATGTCTAAATATAGCTCAAAACAATGTCTGTTTAAGATGACCTTAAGCTTAATATATCATGTACATTCGCTTTTGACCAACTTTCGACGACATAATATTTGTTGTTATTTTTCAGACCTGTTGGCAACGTGAACATTATTGGATAAGCTAGTAATCTAAGTATGAAATGTTCTTATGCTAATAAGCTGTATTAAAACTTCAAACTTTCTCCGTATTCGTTGTATTTATTGTCAAACACGCTTACAGCAGAATTCCTCAAGATTCATGCTTGTATTGAAAATAACATAAAATAAGAAATGTATGTTAAAGCGAAATATTGTAAAGTGAACAAAGGAAGCAATGTGCACATTGCAAACAACACTTACAAACTACGTAATTAACCAAAGAAAGTGGTCAAAAGATGCTAAAAATTATCATATCTGGCAGAAATCTTTCGTTATTTCAAAATGAAATGCACCCGCGATATCGATATGCAAACAGCTTTCAATTATTTCCCTGACTTTTGACACATTTGTCTTGCCTGTTACAGTTACAAGTCGGGCAGATTTTACTGCATCTTTTACAGACACTGTGCCAGTCATTATTTTCTTCCTACGAATTGTCTCTTTAAAAAAACGTTCGTTACGCTATAATTATTCCGTCATTATTATTATTATCCTGATGAAGGTGTTGTATAATATTTCGAAAAACAGTACGTGTTGTTATTGTTTAAACGTCGTTATAAAGATACCTTATCACACCCATAAACTTCCCCAGTTATTATAGTATAACCAAGTTTTGTAAAGCTCTAATTTCTTTCAGTATTTTAAAAAAAAGGAGTCAACGACTGCCTCTTTAAAATTGCGATTAGTTTAACACTGAGTTTAGCTGAAAGCTCGTGTAAATGTCGTTGGAAAGGTATGAAATAAAGATATTAAACTATGATAGTAGGAGCCCCTAAAGAAAGTATAACGCCAGTAAACAAGAATACGGGATAGACTTAATATAACTGTTTATTAACACGAGCACAAAATGTCATTTTATGAAAAACAAAATAGAGAGCTTCAAACAAGGGAGACAACTCCCTCATATTATGTGTAATACAACTTAATGTTCATAGGTCATTGACCACAATAAATATAGTGGCGTAAAACGGCGAAATTGAAAATGTTGCAGGCTCGGCCTGATTGAGCCAAGTGCAAATTATCGCCCAAGGCTTATAAACATCCACGAAATCGTGCCGTGCAAAGTGTTAAGGTGCTGTGATACAATGCACATTACATTCTATATCCTTTCAGCAGCTGTAACGTAATAAAACGTATTCGCGAAGGTGGCACTTTTGGGCTTCCGTAGATTCCATATTAATTTTATTTATTTATTATTTATATATTATTATTTATTATTATTTTTTTTTGGGGGGGGTTGGTTTTTTTTAAGTTAGCCGCGCATACATCACCAAAACAGCCTGCGCATGTCGTCACGTCCTGAAATCGCGTGCTCTGACGCGCGCTTTTATGTCACACACCACTAAATCAGAATGTCATAGGGTTGAAACATCGCCAGTAACTGCCTATACGGACTGAGAGGCGACACTTTGAGGTAGGGGGTCTCTATGAAAATGCTTGAAAAGGTGGTGGCCGCCGAAAGGATATTAATAAAGTTTAGGAAAATGCTATAGTTTGATACTAATCATAGTTTTATCATTTGAGCCGTGTCACGACAAAACCAATATAATGGGTTTGCGACCAGCATGGATCCAGACCAGCCTGCGCATCCGCGCAGTCTGATCAGGATCCATGCTTTCCGCTTACAGACCCTATAACAAGTAAGGAAACTGATAGCGAACAGCATGGATCCTAATCAGGCTGGTCTGGATCCATGCTGGTCGCAAACCCATTATGTTGGTTTTGTCGTGACACGGCTCATTTATTGTGAGTCTGAACAAACGAGGATTTTTTGTGACTTGATATAGATCTATTATGGAAACAAAACCTTGAAATAAAAACCACAAGTTTCGTTTCCTATCAAACATTGGTAATACATGTATAAAGAAATAGATAAATTACATTGAGAACTATCAAGGTCATGTGAACAGTAAATATGTTGTCACACTTATTGTCGTCTGCAAATGAGCCGTGTCATGACAAAACCAGCATAATGGGTTTGCGACCAGCATGGATCCAGACCAGCCTGCGCATCCGCGCAGTCTGATCAGGATCCATGCTGTTCGCTATTGGTTTCTACACTGGTTATAGAGTGTGTAAGCGAACAGCATGGATCCTGATCAGACTGCGCGGATGCGCAGGCTGGTCTGTATCCATGCTGGTCGCAAACCCATTATGTTGGTTTTGTCATGACACGGCTCAAATATTTCCATGACCGCATTTCACTGCCGTTAAACAACAATAATTACTGGCAGGCTATAACAGTGGCTTATAAGGTTCATGACTTTGTTAGATAACAAAAGTAAATATTAAAAACTGCAAACATTTAGATACATAGAAAGACAAGACTCGGAATTTTAGCGACAATGATATCGGTATTGTTTACGGTAATTTTACTGAGTGTTATAGGTAAATACTACATTTAATCACATTTGTGTCTGTTTGCTATTTTTACTTAATGTCTGATGATAAGATACTCAAGTAGTTACAATTTTAATGTTAGACCTTTGTTCTATCCGGATTATTTAGTCGGTGCTAGCGAGTGTAAGAAGAGTTGCATGTTCTATTGCCTCTTGAAAACACTCAAATATTTGAAACCATTTCATTTTATTAAGTTTGCTTTGTATCTGTATTGTATGTTTTCAATGGCCTAATTGGAAATAAGGCTGGCAATCAGAGGTTATTGCACGCTACTCTTTACATTAACTACAATTTCCATATGTATTTAATTTATAGTCTTACGAAAATTATGTATACTTTAAGTCCTGTTAAGAATGTAAAATTTAAGGGGTTTTATAAAATGAACATCCTATGATACAGATATTTGTAACAAACTACCATAGAACGTTTTAGACAAATTTATTAATTTACTTTTATTATAAAGATGTGTAAGTGTATTTATTGTGTATATGTGTGTGCTTTACCCTGGATAAAAATCAGTCAATGGATTTCAAGGGTTGTTACCTTTTCATGATTTTTTATTTGTTTGATAAGAGAAGTGTTATGAGTTTAAAATAATATTTATTACTGTCAGAACCATGATAAAAGAAAATATCGAATACAGACAACGGCAATTGTGAGGTGCATGTACTTTTGTTCTTAGTTTTCGTGTTTTCTTAATTGTTTTGTCCAACATGGTGATTACTATGCGGGAAAATAAAATTGTTGTTGATGCTGGTAAACTGTGTTTGTTACTTGTTCAGAAAAACTTGGATTCAATTAAACCTTGCCTGCAACAATTCTTACAATTTGTTTTTGTGTTAGTCTTCAATGTCCGGATATTTCTTTCCCTTTTTCGGCTGAAGTTTTGAACTATAATTATAATGACTTCCCAATGAATTGATTATTAGCATAACGCTTTCATTGCATGGTTATCTGTCCTGAACATTTTCAAGAATTAGTTATTTTTTCTACAGAGAGCGCATGTGCAGATTGTCCACGTGGCTTTGAAATGAACGCTGAAACATGTTACTACTTTAGTCACGGTGAGGAGACCTGGATCGGTGCTTATGTAAGATATCATTTGGCTCTTTAAAGTGGAGAGTTAGTTAATAAATATCGTCGTGTATGCTACACCCCCTCACTGTGTTTTATGTGATAAACAGGTTTTTTTACAATTTCGAAATAAATATGGTGCTTTTGCTTGTGAAATTGCAAACAAAAATGAATTCCAGTTTTTTCTAAATTTTTCATTTTAGGAGTCGTGTAAACTTTTTGGCGCCATGTTGGTTGAAGTAAACAGCGCCGACGAAGACGCTTACCTTATCAACAAAACTTCATCATCAGGAGGTATGTTGGCAAACTCCTCACAGTGATACCCCACTTTACAGATTGTACTGATAAGGGGAGATCACTGCGTAGGAGATTGCATATGTTGGACCACCGCACTAAATACAGTATTCCGGTATATACCGGACAAGGCGCTACATGTACTTAAATTTCGACTTTTCAACCTCCGAGATGCACTTTAAGAGGTTTACTTCATCTCTTTGCACCGTTGTTCGTACGATGTTAGAATCGGCGAAAAAAGTGATATATTCAATCACTTTTACGCCTTTTCGTACACTGAGGAGAATGTAATAAACTGAACATAATGACATTTGACCGTACTGTATACCATCTGAACTGAACATAATGACATTTGACCGTACTGTATACCATCTGAACTGAACATAATGACATTTGACCGTACTGTATATCATCTGAACTGAACATAATGACATTTGACCGTACTGTATACCATCTGAACTGAACATAATGATATTTGACCGTACTGTATACCATCTGAACTGAACATAATGACATTTGACCGTACTGTATACCATCTGAACTTAACATAAGGACATTTGACCGTACTGTATACCATCTGAACTGAACATAATGATATTTGACCGTACTGTATACCATCTGAACTTAAAATAATGACATTTGACCATACTGTATATCATCTGAACTGAACATTATGGCATTTTACCGTACTGTATATCATCTGAACTTAACATAATGACATTTGACTATACTGTATATCATCTGAACTGAACATAATGACATTTGACCATACTGTATATCATCTGAACATAACATAAAAATGATGGTACCACACAACAGTTTGTGAACATAATGACCTCTTCACCCCTGAACTGAACATAATGATAGTAGCAAGAAACAGTTCTTTTTAATAACTAAACATAACGACCTTTGCAGCGAACAATAAATTGACCTTAGTGAAGAAGAAATAATCAGCACACAATATAATGATAGACCATTCAAATGTTCTATTTTACGACCGAACAAAATGAATATAACACCAAGTAGCATGTCATTGCAACTGAAAATAATGAAAGCATCAACCAATAATACACTGCTTGAGCCAAACAAAATTATAGTACCACTCAGCTGTTTATTTTCATGGTTGAACATAATGAGAAAGCATCAAACAGTATTATTATAACCGAACATAATAACTGTAACACCTCCCATTAACTTTTCAACTCAACAAAATTGTGTTACCACATGCCTGTTTGTTTTAAGAACTGAACATAACGACTAATGCACCTGACAATACATTGACTTGGCTGAAGAAAATGTAATCAGCACACAACGTAACACTTCAATAACTGAGCACATTGGGATTTCCACCAAACATAATGGAATTTCCACCCAGCATATTGTATCTCAGACTCAACAGAACGAAATTTAACCATGTATATCAGTCATTCTAAACATAAGACAGTCCAGGCGTTCCATACAATCCATTGAATGTTCATTCCACTGTTAAAAGTAGGTATGTGGTGTGAAAAATAAGTATATCACGGAACACTAGAATGTTTTAAATATTTCTTTATATGAAATTTGCCCATTTTTCAATTACTGCAACTGCATAAAAAGCTACACAATATCGCGATATTTCGCCACACCCACAGTCTAAGTGCGTTTTGTGGGCTAAAATGAACAAATTGCTTGATTATGTACACATCTACATTTTACATGTACGAATGTTTATATTACCTTAAGACAAATAGCAATAAATAGTTAAAAATGTATTTTAAATTCATAAAAACTTCGTACTTTCTCAGCGGCACGGGTTACCTCTTTGCTACTGACTTTTCCTATCATAGGTACCCTCTTAGCACTGTATTAATAAAGTAATTAATATCTATTTGGGTTTTTATCGTATTTTGCATTGTTGAAACGGAAGAAAAAGAAAGAATTTGATTGTTCCAAACAAAATTTTTCCCATCTGATCCAATATTTTCTTTACATAGTTTATCCATTTGAAGCTTGAAACTGAAAGTATAACATATTTTCGTAGCATATTCTTGTTAGTTTTGAGTCATCACTTCTTAAAATTTTGGCCCATTACTTTTGTCAATCTTATTTTAATTATGACATCTAACGTTATTTGCTTTGTTGAAACCGAAGAAAAAGAAAAGATTGAATATGTTATAGAAATGCAAGTGTACGCACTACTAGTATATAACTCCTTACAGAGTATTATTGCTTATTCCCTTTGCTAATCTATACGTACCGAGCTAAGAGGGTACCCATGACAGGAAAATTAATTTGTTAAGAGGTAACCCGTCCCCCTGCAAATCCGAAAGTGCATTGCTTTAATGAATTTTAAATACACTTTTGACAATTTATTGCCATTTATCTGAAGAATACATAAAAATGGAAACATATAATATGTGTGGCGTTCAGCCCAAAGAGCACGCCAAGGCGTTGGGCGTAGCAAATGTCGCAATATTGTGTAGCTTATTGTGGAGTTGCGGTAATTGAAATTGAAAGAATTCCTTAGAAAGACATAATTGTTGGTTGGTATACTTGTTTTTCACAACAAGTACATGTACCTACTGTTATCAGTAGAATGAACGTTCATTGGATTGGTGTCAGTCGCCCATTTGTTTCCAGTAGATTGTGGCCTATGAATGTCCAAAGAGGGTCCCGTCAAAGAGGGTACTACCGATATGGATATGTACCGTACCGTATACATTCCGTAACGCTCCGACTTTACCAACGCTTCGTATATATTTCGCAATACTCCGTAAACATTCGGAGTCATTCCACAAGTTTACGCAACTCATCGTAAATATTCGGAGTATGTTTTAAACAATGATGACTATTTTACTAATGATTATATACACATCTGTGTTATCATGAATGTATAGTATTCAATGATTACATGAACTTTAAACACATACTTGATTCTATTTACGAAATAAAATAAATTAAATGTTGCTGACTTAATTGCAAATAACATATACATAGACATGATACTAGAAACTGCTTTGAAACGATTTTTTGTTTTACTCTTAAAAAATATGAAAATTGTAAAATTATATATGAAATAGACCTCGTGACTCTTAAGAAGATTTTGTACCTCAAAAATGTGCGTAGATTTATTTTGTATTTTTATTTCTTTTTCTTTTTTTCAAAAATATGAAAAATGTGACATTAATCACATCTACTAACAACCGTTAAATTATAACATGCACACTTAAGAACAAGAAACATTTTACACTATTAATCTTTGCTTAATATCTACTCCTACAGATTCTTGGTGGATGGGATTGTCGGATAAACTTATAGAGGGGGAGTATGTGTGGGAGACCAGCATGACTGTACTCGGCGCCAGTGGATATAGTAACTGGTCACCAGGGGAACCAAACAATCATAAAAATGAAAATTGTGTGAAATATGCGCATTCACATAATTACCTGTGGCAAGATACAGAATGTGATCAAGAGGAACATTATATTTGCGAAAAGACGTAACTAAAACTATATTCTAAATATAGATCTGTCCATTAAAATTTAAGATACCTTCAATTCATCTGTATAATCTCGAATGAGTTTGTTTTATCGATATTAATATTTTGGTTTACATAATTATAAGAGGATAATTGTTTAAAAAAGTTAATGTTATCGATATAAATATTGCCTTTTTACATGATGATATGTTTTTGAAAGACAAAAAAATACGCCTAACATTTAACATCGAAATTTTTTTATATAATATTTGATAGCAAAAGTTGTTGTGCGTATATTGTTCGTAAATAATAATAATAATAATAATAAAACATTATCAAAGTTAAAATTTATCACTTAAGATACATGAATGTAGACGAATTTAAATTAAAAATCTTGTAAAATGTTTGTTTGTCAATTTCAGAGGTGACATTTCTCCCATTGTTGGATAACCAAGTTTTGTTACAAGCGGTAAATCATAAATATTACAGACAAAAATATGCTTTGGTTAAACATATAAAATTTGAATTAAACGTTAAGAACTAAACGTCTGATGTTTTACGTTTATATATTTTGAGAAGTATCATTTGATTCGGAATTTAATGTCAGCAAAGGAAACTCCTTTAAAGTGATTTGGTCTATAACAGATCTGTGATACTATACATCCTTTAAAGTGAATCGGTCTATAAGAGATATGTGATACTATACACCCTTTAAAGTGAATTGGTCTATAACAGAAGGTATGTGATACTATACATCCTTTAAAGTGAATTGGTCTATAACATAAGATATGTGATACTATACATCCTTTAAAGTGAATTGGTCTATAACAGAAGATCGTTGATACTATACATCCTTTAAAGTGAATTGGTCTATAGCATAAGATATGTGATACTATACATCCTTTAAAGTGAATTGGTCTATAACATAAGATATGTGATACTATAACTCCTTTAAAGTGATTGGTCTATAACATAAGATATGTGATACTATACATAATTTAAAGTGAATTGGTCTATAACAGAAGATCGTTGATACTATACATCCTTTAAAGTGAATTGGTCTATAACATAAGATATGTGATACTATAACTCCTTTAAAGTGAATTGGTCTATAACATAAGATATGTGATACTATACATCCTTTAAAGTGAATTGGTCTATAACATAAGATATGTGATACTATACATCCTTTAAAGTGAATTGGTCTATAACATAAGATATGTGATACTATAACTCCTTTAAAGTGAATTGGTCTATAACAGAAGATCGTTGATACTATGTAGAGGATATTTGTTTGTTTTGCATGTAAGATTGAAATATAATTTCACTGAGTGAACACAAGATGCAATATAATAGCTGGTGTTTTCGAATGCAATATATTTCAATCTTATATGTAAAACAAATAAATTTTCTTTTTATTTCATGTTTTTGAAGTGATTTTAAGTATTTGCTACTGATTTTGCCGTGTTATGTCGCGCTTTCTCCTTTGTGACGTTATCACATCATGACGTCACATCATCAATTTTGAAATATAGTTCTGTTAAATTTCTCCAATTTTGTTACATTTTTAACATTATGTATGGTAACATCGACTTTCTTTTCCTAAAGAAACAAAATTTACGCATGCAGAATTTATTTCTGCCTGTTATTCCATTTCATCCGCATTCAGATGTAGTCCGGCTACTGTGAAAATTATATTTTATAAATTTCACTAGTGGTTTATCAGAATATAAACATCTGATATAAAACAATAAAACACTTGAAAGCATGAAATAAAATTCCTTTAAAGTCAAATGGTATATAACAGAAGATCGTTAATACTTCATTAAGTTAATAACCCAAAATGAAGCGACCGTTGGGAGCGACGTGGGTTGAAAACAAAAAAAAAATCAAATTTGTAAAATAAAACATACTGTACACAATAATAGATTCTAAATGATTGTTTGAAAAAAACATATATATGTTGCGCAATTATATTTGACTGTGTTTAACTTCGACTTTTAAATTTTACATTTAATGTAGAAGTTAGAATGGTTTTTAAGTAACTTCTTTATATGACAGAAAATTCTTTATCATCATGTTGTTACATAAATTAACGTGCGTAATACAAGTCTAACGTTATAAGTTATTACCTGTTGTATAATTATGTCCTTGGCCTTTTTCAACGTATAATATTCGTTGTCGTTAGTTGAATTGAATGCGAAAAGACGGACATAAAATATACCTTAATAAATGATTTCATGTGAAAAACTTTCAACACATTTTCGTCTTTTAATAGAAATATACGTAAACTAACATTTTCTCATATTACCTTAACCTAGATAGCAAATAAACTTATGCTTCAAAGTAGTATCACAAACATACTTAAATGTACGCATGACTCTATTGTAGTGTGACCTTAACTGAGTTGTGAACTTCATAAATGAGCCGCATCACGACAAATCCAACATAATGGGTTTGCGACCAGCATGGATCCAGACCAGCCTGCGCATCCGCGCAGTCTGATCAGGATCCATGCTGTTCGCTACTAGGGTTTGTAAGCGCAGGCTGGTCTGGATCCATGCTGGTCGCAAACCCACTATGTTGGTTTTGTCGTGACACGGCTCAAATGGTTTATACTCGCTCTTCCGTGAAAAAAATAAAAACGATGTGTACAGATAAAACGTTCCATGTCCTTGATCATTTATAACGTTAGGTTACGTATTGTTGTTGGTTTCTTTTACTTTTCTAAAATTAGATCGTAAAGTTTGAAGATGTGATTCAGAGGAAAGTACAATTCTGTTTTCGAAGGCTTTATATTAAAGGTATTTTACTGATTCTAAAATAAAAGGTATTTTATTGATGATAAAAGAATTAACACTTCACTAGTTTGTAATTTGAATATTGTTAGGGATTGTTGTAGGTTAAATATAACATAGGGTTAAGTTAAACATACACACTTTTCAGACAGAGATATATGTACAAATGTACATATAAAACTTTTTACTCAGATCTTCATAGAATCTTATACCGAGATAGAGCTGGTGCTATTTTGGACACAACCGTATTTTGCATATGAGCCGCGCCATGACAAAACCAACATAATGGGTTTGTGACCAGCATGGATCCAGACCAGCCTGCGCATCCATGCTGTTCGCTTTTAGTTTCTCTGCTTTTTATAGACTTTGTAAGCAAACAGCATTGCTGGATCTTGATCAGACTGCGCGGATGCGCAGGCTGGTGTAGATCCATGCTGGTCGCAAACCCATTATGTTGGTTTTGTCATGACGCGGCTCATATGTTTAAAATCTACATGTCCGTTGTGGTGACCGATTGATGTACTAAACATCACGGCTTATAGTAAATGAAAGATTCACTTGAATACGTTAATTGTTATTATAAGAAACCTATTTTGTATGCCTTTTGTGTACATAGTTTAATTGCCATATCCTTTAAATCCACGTTGCAATAGTTGTTAAAGATAAACATATGTAGTGCGGTTGCTATTAATATGTAAAATTGATTTTGAAGAATGAGGGATGTCTAAATTTTACAATCTTAACTTCAGTTTGGTATAAATATCATATTAACCCATTACTTCATATACACGCCTTTTAACGCCTTTTTCACCCCCCCCCCCTTTTTGTTGTCTCAAATGATAAAAAAATGCCTTATTTAGGCCCCAAACACTTGTTTTTGTGTGAGAAATGTTGTTAAAAAAAGTGACCTCTTTTTCGGCGCGGCCCCCCAACCAAAAGATACATCAGGGGGTATCCCCCTTCTGTTTGGGGTTTTGAAGGGGGGCGGAGTCCCCCTCATCGCCAAGAAAATTTTGGACTTGTGAGAGGCTGTAAATGACCCAGATTGATCATAAGGGTAACGTGTAACCAACGCTGAAAAGCATTTGACTCTATCTCAATCCATTGAGAAAGTGCAGCACTTTGAAATCAATTTTGATGGAAAAAATCAACGCAAAATAGTGATTTTTGGCAATTTTTGAGATGTCCCCTCGTTGCCATGGTAACAGAAAATTTAAGCCTGAGCATGTTGTTGCAAGTGCAATGGTCCAGTCAACATTTGTGCCAAGTTTGATTAGTGTTGAAGCAGTTTTTATAGTATTATAGCAATTTGAACTTGTAACGGGAGACTTTTCAATGAAAACAGCCATTTTTCACAAAATGCTCATGAAGTAATGGGTTAACAAAAGTTATCGGAGTTAAAGCAGAGTAATAATTTTGTTCATGTTCAGGTGCGATATTACAGTATGTACATGTGAACTATCTATATAATGTATATATAATTATGTATATATCATATACTTTAACCTGCGGTTATCTTTATTCAGTTTGCTCGATTTTATCAAACTAGTATATGTTTCAAACAACTTTCCTTATATGTACTATTATATAAAGCAGTGTACGTTGATGAGAACGTCAAAATATTTCTGATTTTAGATGTCGGTAAAATACTCAAGATTAAACACAACTGAAGACGGTAAGTGTTGTTTTATTTACATGTACTCACGGATTTATATTACATAATAAATTATGTAATATAAATCCGTGATGTACTTTACTTGATGCAAAAATTATTTCGTATGCATTGTTTCACTGTAAATTTATGCATTGAAGAAAAAACACAGTTTAAAGTGATCACAACAAGCTCTCTCAATTTGAACTGACATTTTTAAAGATTGACTGTAATAATGGTGATTGACCAACAGTTTAAATCGGAAAATGTTTAGGATACAAAAATAAAACTGCCTTAAATAAAAAGAAGACTGCCCCACTGTTTATTTAGTGTCCAGCTTTATTTGTCATCCAATGAAAACGCTGTATTTCTTAAAAATTATGTGTGTTAATTTTCATAGAAGAACAAAAGTCGATACTCTATCAAATACCGTTCATAGTCGCCTTCTATTTTTCATAGTGCTTCACAGAACCGCATTTGTAAAAATAGTCATTTACATATAAAATTGCACATGTATGCGCTTTCGCGGGATGTTTTTGTATATAGATTAAGTAAAAATGACATCTAAATGTCAGCCTACATGAATTTTGTATTTATGGATAAAGGATATACAGTATAGGGTTTTAGTTGAAACGTATATGCAGTTCAGAATTAAATTTACGTCTTGGCTTTAAAGATAGATCTACTGCACGTGTAACAGTAAAAACCAATACAGAATGTCAATTAATGTTTTTTTTTTATTACGAATGTATGAAAAGGTCTTAATTTGTAACCAAGAGGAAAGTCATGCTTCAATTTTTCGGTAGACAGACCGTAAATTATCGAAAAATACTTTACGTGAACTTGTTTAGCATCATATCAGATATTAACTACTGAGTATCAATGTCCATCTCATCAAAAAGTTTTCCGAAAAAAATGTTTCAATATCAAGCAAATGAAAACTCGCCCTATTCCGTTCTGAAATGCAAGGGTGCAACTGGTACATGCGTCTTTGCGCCAAAAGTGGCATACATTATGCATATTTATAAGATCAAATTCAAACCCACCATTCATGTAATTGTTTAATAAAGCGGATTGGTAGTGCCGTAATAAAGTGAATATTAATGAGACCAAATAAAGTTTGACACTAAATATGTAAGTATTCATCCGTGCTGTTCTACAGAAATAGACACATTCTCCTGGTTCGCTATCGCTCTCCGTAAAAGTTCAATTTTCTGTAGAACACACGGATGAAATAACAATACTTAAAATGGACGCTACAAGGTAAGTTCCGAACAGGTTATTTAACTAGACATTTCTTTTTCAGCCCACTTTGCATGGGCTTGTCGTTATCTATCGTTTATGCGAAGTAAATTATAAAAATTGAAAGGAATAATGGCAAAATGGTAAAACTTTTTTTACTTTCTATTTGTTTACTACTATATACAGTTTTTTTGATGGGCATAATGCGACTTAATAAGACGTTTGGCGAGACATTCCATTGAGTTAGTGAAGCTGACAATGATTTTTTAAAAAAATAATACACGTATTTCAAACCAACTGGCAACCTTTCGAAGAATGCTTTACAACAACACAAAACAACATTAAACCTGAAAATGTTATAGCTATAACTGTGTGTTTGACTTAATAAGTTTTTACCCACAAGCTGTAAATGTCACATATTTTTACCGCGCATTAGGAATGTCACAAAATGCCTGGAATATCACATAGTGCAGTACAAATACTGCTGGAAAGTACCCGTAATTGTTGTATGGTTTTGTCAATCCTGTAACATAAAAGTCGAATTACATTAAATGTCTTATTGTTATTTTAATCAATAATTATGTTATCGTGTAATTTCAGTCTCTCAATGATCAATTGATTTGAAATAAACATATACATGTAATCGGAATCTACTACAAGAATTAACATTGTCAATTACACGTAAAAGACTATTTCTTATAGTGTACGTATTTTTCCATGGTTTATATCACTGTTTAGAAACAAATTACTGCACTGACATTTGAAGCTGCACGCCTTCAGATGAGCCAAAATATTTCGAGAAAATGAATATTGAGAAAAATGTACTAAAATTTTAAGAAAGGTAAAACATTTAAGATCCAAGTTATATTTTACATGTTATATGCGGTTTAACACTGGTTGTGCAGTATTTTATCACCATATTTCTACTGTGTTACTAACGCAGTAAGGGTGTGGACCACTTTTTGGTAATTTTCTTGGATTGTAAGTCCCGATTGAAATATATGTAAATTGCTTTATTTGTTTATCTCACAATATTTTACTTTCTAATACATTTCCAAAATTTTCATGAAAATTAACATGAATCTGGAGGCGTGCAGCTTTAATGATTAATAATTCTTTAAACGTAATTGTTTGTCCTCGTAGACTCGTTTAGTGGCGTTCATATAATCTGTCGCTTTCAGAGATTTTGTGAAATTGCTTGCTTTTAGGCATAAATGTCGTCTGCTACATTTAAGCATATTGATCCACGCGCGTCACGAGACGCTAAGAAAGTGATATTGCCAGTGAGTTTATTGGAATAAACAAAAATGTAACATTTTGTAAATATCTTTAAAAAAAGAACAAACTAGGTTTGGTGTTATACAAACATTGTAAGATTAACTGGCATTAAGATGAATTGACTTTGATTAACAGTGATAAGATATTTCCTTTTCGTTTATATTCATAAAACATATATGAATTTAAAATATTTCATATAAAAACTGCAAAAAGTGGATGTTAATCATATAGAATAATGTTAAAAGTGTTTGACGTAACTGTTATTTTATGTCTACATTTACTTTATATTTACAATATGAATCTTTGAAGAAACATCCACACTAATTCAAATAATACGCTAGTAGAACTTACCTAGAAAATGGCGGACTTGGTGAAAATTATACCATTGAAGTATCGTCTGCAACATTCTGTGAAATATCGACTTATTTCTCCACGGATGTACTACTAATTATGCACAGACAGCGTTTACTTTCTAATTAAAATAATGCGTGTAAATATTCTGTTTAATTGAATACATTTTACGTACACTGTTAGAATATACTAGTAACCTTTTTATAGTTTGTTTATATAAAAAGACTGTGATTTGAAGTTTCTAAATTTAAATTGTTTCTTATGGAGTTAGCCGACGGCAGGATATTTTTTACTAGTAAGTTTTTACAGACATTTGATGGGAATGAATATTGAATTCAACAAGATATATGTGACCACATAGCATGCATATTAATCAGTTACTATAAAATCGATTATAAGTAATTGATGAAGAAGCTTGCTTTTTAGGGACACCATGGTTTTTTGTGAAAGAGTAACATCGCAGTTATTCATTTCTTAAACTTTGTCTTACTTGTCTTTGGTCTAATTGAAATGTTTCAGATTAAACTGTGTTTTATATGCATTTATGCATTAAATGGATTTGTTTTACAATTACAAGGATGTGGAAAGTGTCGAAATTACCGGTTTGTTACAAGTTAAAGATGATTAATTATAGCAAAAATTAATTTTGTTTAATCTTATATGTTTCCATCACAGATATTTCCGGGGTCAATTCTGATGATGATGAATACAATGTGGAACTTTCAACAAGACAGATACTGAGGGAGGAAGAAGCCGATGAAGATCGAGACAATGATGGGGAGGAAACATATACTGTTGAAGACGCTGTTGAAAAACTTGGACTAGGATGGTTTCAGTTCCGACTATGGGCCATCACGGGCTTGTTTTCGGTACGGATGTAATGATATTAAGACAAAATAATAATTTTTCCGGTCACTGAATGCGATATGCTTTCAATTATTTGACAGTAGCATACATGCAACCACATACAGTAAACTCCACTTATAACATAATAGCTTTTAAAGACCCCCCCCCCCCACTTATAACGATGATGTTGCTGCGTTCCCGACTCTTTTTTTTTTCTTTTTTTTTTTCTTTTTTTTTTAAAAATTGGTTGCCTCTCGGATATAACGATATTTGGATATAATGATATAAATTCTGTGGAACCCTGAATATCGTTATAAGCGGAATTTAATGTACATGTATACTTGCGCATGGATCAGAATGTGTGTGCATTACACACATAACGTCCGTATAAATTGATTATGTCTATACTATACATATCTATGTATGAAGACGACCGAAAAAATGCATATCTTAAACGCAATGGTTTATGCGCAACGAAAGCTTGTTATCCTAAAAAATTCATCGTTTCAATTTTCAATATTTTAATTCAAGCTGTGGAGACTCTCTTAATTGTATGTTGCATGTGTGAAAAGCTTTATCGAGTCGTTTTAGATATCCATTTAATTTGTTTAGAACCATTACTTCTACATGTATGGCTTAATGCATCCAATGTATTTGTAAAAAAATAATCCTGGACAAGTGGAGAATTTAACGTGATAACTACATTTCATTTTTCCAATTATCATTTTTTTAATGTATTTGTTCGGTATTTGTCTCTATTTTGATCGTGGTTCATGAACAGAACAGAACAGAACATATCTTTATTCGAACTTGTTCATAGTACATCATCTTCAACACATATACAATAACTAAATATTCTGCACATGATCATAGATTGATAGATTTATGATGATTTAATTACAGGCAGCAGACGCCTGCGAGATGATGCTTCTTGCCGTGCTATCTCCAGTAGTTAGGTGTGAATGGGGGCTAACACAAGCTCAAGTTGCTTTAATTACCACTGTAAGTACAAGTTACCGTTGTATTGTTTTCCAAGTGTGACATGTTCCACTTACTTTGAAAACTTGTGTGATAATGAGATACCGTTGTCTTGTTTTAAATGCGTGACATGTTCCACTTACTTTGAAAACTTGTGTAATTATGAGATGCCGTTGTCTTGTTTTAAATGCGTGTCATGTTCCACTTACTTTGAAAACTTGTGTAATTATGAGATGCCGTTGTCTTGTTTTAAATGCGTGACATGTTCCACTTACTTAAAAAAGCCACTGTAAGTTCAAGTTACTTACACTACAAATTCAATGTAGCAGCAGACAATTAAAACCTCTCGTGTTATTTTTTCAAAAACAATGCTAGAAAAATAATTTTCAATGTTGTAATGTCAGTTATATCCTGGTGTGCGAGTCGTATTCGCACAGAGCTGCTTTATACAATACAGTAATAATGCAGTTTTATTTTAAAGTTTGAATATATACGTTTCTAAAGTGATAAGCAATATCAACTATAAATCGTTGTGTTGTTTTTTTTTTGTCACGGCCTGAACCAACATCAACGTATTAAACATATATCTGTGGTCGATGCTACAATAGTACTTTCCTATAGATTGTTGTCTTTTGCTCAATAAACACCAAAAGTAATATTTTTATGGCATACACATGCATAATGTCTACTTTACTTAAACATGTATAATTATTGATTGAAACAGATGCTGAGGACATGTGAATAGATATTAATACAATAGTGGTGTGTCAACAGAGGTTAACACAATAATTATATGTGAATTGAGGTTAGCAAAATAGTTATTTGTGAATAGAGGTTAACACAATGTTCATGTTTTAATAAATAGAGGATATTAAATGAGTATAAATTCAATACTGAATTTTTGAAAGAGTTGTATAAACTTATATTATGCGAGCCTCTTGCGAGTTCAATAAATTAAGTAATGAATCTTCACGTTTTTAAATACTTTAAAGAACTTTAGTTTAAACTTTATTTTGTTTTTGCCCGCCCCTAATTACGCAAACATTTAGCGGTCTTTACCTATTTTTTGTAAAATAAGAAAGTAATAAAAGAGCCCCAAACACGAGGTTACTGATTTGTACGAGGGGGTAGCCCCGGTATTAATCGGGTTTTACCGGGGTTTTTTGGGGTTTTTCTTTCTCTTTTGTATCATAGTCAAACATAAAAAAACGTTTCCCTGTTGTTACATTATGAAAACCCCGGCAAAAATGAACCAATGAACGAGCAATCTAAATATGACATTTTCTGTCGATTTCACTTTCACTGCCGTCACAATATGTAAAACCCCCAGCAAAAAATGAGCCAATCAAATGGGCATGCTCTGGAGTGCGGGTAAAACTAATACCCGCACTCCAGGTTAACGCACTGTGCATGTATATGTATACGATTTTAACCCTGGACAACATTTTTCAACAAGAAAAGGTCTCCAAACCTATGATTACAACGTTCTAGTCAGAATGTGTGCACCGGTCGGTGCCAAATAAATAATCGTTTTTACTTTAGTCGCAAAGTCCGGCACGACATGTCATTAAAAGGTTAATGCCAACAGTCATGTATGAATAGTGCATGCTAGGATGAACGTCATTTCCACCGTTATGAATTCATGGAGCAAGCCTCGTTACCGCCTGATGGGCGGGTCCCCTCGGGACGGATATTCCGAGCCAAACCGCAACATATGACAGCTATTATTCACACCGTAATTACCGGCGGCAGTTATGGCAAGAATCACTACAGGTGATGGCAGGATATCTGAAAAATTAACCGATCGTTTAAAACCAGGTAGGTTTAAGATTGGGTTGGTTTTATTATATTAAACACCAAAATACGGCCCCCAATATCATCCTTATAAAACTATTGCCATTGAATGGAGGATACTGTAAAGCTAATTTTGGACTCGTTTTTTTTCCGTTTTTAAGAACTATTTTTGAAATTCAGGTTTAAAAGTGAAAGCCTTGGAAAAAAAATTCCGTTGAAAATGTCTGTTTTCTGTTCAAAAATTATCTTCAAGTTTTTAAGTAAATGGCTAGGATTTCCTGTTATCGAATATAGACGTTCATCCATTGGGTCACGCAAGCCCAAATATTCTACCCCGTGAGTCTTTTACTTGAAAGTTTTTACAGACGCCTCAAATCTTGTCCGGTCGAAGAAAAAATGCTGCCGTTGTAGGCAGATACATATTATAAATGCTGCCGTCGATGGCAGAAATACCACGAAAGTGGCTAACATTCTGACAGAAAATCAAGTTCAATCTTTTATCAATTCCTCTTTTCTTTGCATCCTTTAGTCGGAATTGAGACGTTAAACTAATCATTTCTAATATTTTCTCAAGATAGAAAAGTTATTAATGCGATGTGTGCATCGAAAAAAAAGCTTTTAGCAACATTGCATTTACAATACAAAAAGTGATGATTTAGTACGACAAAATTTCACTATAAATAGAGAAATGAACGTGAAAAACTTCATTTTTCTATATTCATTGCATGTGTGCTCGATCTGTTCATATGAATTGAAAGGTCAAAAAAGAGAAAAAGAATATAACAAATAAAAAAATTCTATTTTTTCCTATAAATACAGGATTTAATTTTCATCTTGTGATATGAATCATCGAAAGGTTCATCTTTATAAGTTGTCATGGTTACAAACTAAAATGAATGAAAAAAATATTATATAGTTAAATGGAGCACGTGATGTTAGAACTGTTGTTAATGTAATTCAAAGGCAAACTACAACGCTATTACAAACATGGAAAATTTAAAGAAAATGAATCCACGTTGTCGTTAGTTTTTCAAAGAACTTGATAATATAGGAAAATATTTGACTGTCAATAATATTATCTTTCCATTTTACATTAACATACATTGTTTTATGATACACTGATGCCAGTTGGCTAGGTTAATAGTCTCCCCTTTATTACACCAATTTAATAATTTATAATCTCCGCCGATTAAGTAAATTTCAGCCTTTATTTTTCATAAAGCGATGAACATTATTACCTCGAGAAAAAATGTCATATGCTAGCAAATGAATATCCACTTACAGAAGTTACTTGCTTGTATATGCAATTGCCGTTATGTCTTAAAAAGGGAGTGCGCTGCCTAAACTTAAGATACATATAGTATTGTATTGCATGTAACTGACCAACACAACAGATCAAGCTAACATGCATGAATATAGAAAAATGAATTTTTTTCATGTCATTTCTCTATTTAAGTGAAATTTTGTGGTAATAAATCATAAACTTTTTGTATTTGTAACTGCGTGTTGCTAAATTAAGCTTTTTTGAATGCACATACCGCTTTAATGAAAAAAATCAAAAAAATCTACAAAAACAGCAATTTTTTCTTCAAAAATTATATGTGAGGCCATGTTTTAACATGGAAAAAAACGCGTTTTTGAGTAATTTCGTTTTTTTTTCATCATTTTTCTGTTAGCCCCCAAACACTTGTTTTTGTTTGATAAATGTTGTTATAAACATTGACCACTTTTTCGGCGCGGCCCCCCCCCACCCCCCCCATTCCAGAAGATACATCAAGGGGTTTCCAGAAGGGGGATGTGCCCCCCGACTTCTGTTTGGGGGGGTTTGAAGGGGGGCTGAGTCCCCCTCATCGCCAAGAAAAACTTTGGACTTGTGGGAGGCTAAAAAATGGCCCCAGGTCGATCATAAGGTAACGTGTAACCAATGCTGAAAAGCCTTTGACTCTAATTCTCAATCCATTGAAAAGTGCAGCACTTTGAAATCAATTTTGATGAAAAATCAAACGCAAAATAGTGATTTTTGGCAATTTGAGATGTCCCCTAGTTGCTATGAGAACAGGAAATTTCAGACTGAAACATGTTGTTACAAAGGCAATTTGGTCCAGTCAACATTTGTGCCAAGTTTTGATTTAGTATTGAAGCAGTTTTTATAGTTTTATAGCAACTTGAACTTGTAACGGGAGACCTTTCAATGAAAAACAGCCATTTTTCACAAGATGCTCATGGGGTAATGGGTTAATAACTTTTCTATCTTGAGAAAATATTAAGAAATGATAGTTTAACGTCTCAATTCCGACTAAAAAGGACGCAAAGAAAAGAGGAATTGATAAAAGATTGAACTTGATTTTCTGTCAGAATGTTAGCCACTTTCATGGTATTTCTGCCATCGACGGCAGCATTTATAATTTGTATCTGCCTACAACGGCCAGCATTTATTCTTCGACCGGACAAAATTGAGCGTCTGTAAAACTTTCAAGAAAAGACTCACGGGTAGATATTTGGCTTGCGTGACCCCAATGGATGAACGTCTATATTGATAACAGGAAATCCTTGCCATTTACTTAAAACTTGAGATATTTTGAACAGAAAAACAGGACTTTTTCACGGATTTTTTCTAAGGCTTTCACTTTTTAACCTGCTCAAAATAGTCTTAAAACAGGAAAAAACGAGTCCAAAATTACCATACAGTATCTCCATTCAATGTGCGACAATAGTTTTATAGCAATGCAATGGGCCGTAATTTGTGTAACATAATTAAACCAACCAAAATTTATAACCTACCTGTATCGATCCGTAATTTTCAGAATTTCTGCCATTCCACTGCAGTGATCTGCCATCACTGCCGCCGGTAATACGGTGTGTTATTATTGCCCTTCATCGGTAGTTGTAAATATTGGTAACACAAGCTGTAAAATTTTGATAAAAGCAAGTGTTAATTTTAAAGGCATATGTGAAAAGGGATTATCAGAAACCTGTATTGTTATGAAACTTTGTCTGTATTTGCAGGTTGTTTTTGTTGGTATGGGCTGCATGTCGCCTTTCTGGGGTATGGGTGCCGATAAATATGGGAGAAGAAATGTATAGTATAATAAGATTATTTTCTTTGTTAATTCCATATTTAAAGAAGGGCAAAATAAATGAAAACGTTCATGTTTGGTCAAATATTTCGGATAGTACGACTCTTAATAAAAAGAATGATATCACTGATTACATATCTTTGTGTCAATATAGATCTTTTTAAAGAGAATGAAATGTGCATGGTTTAGAATATATGTTTATTATAATGCTAAATCATGTCTGTTAATATCAGCTGTTATAACATAATTGGGAAGCTAATTGTTTTCTCATTGACAAATTTCCGTACAAATTACTTTTTTCATAAACGTGACCATTATAGGGCACTATGGGATTTATAATTTCCAAATTGCGCAGTAGAACAAAAAATATTTGTGACAGTAAAATCATGTTTGTAAATTGAAAATTTTATTGGTATATACTAGTACCTAAAAACTCTAGTACTATAAACCATGATTCGAGGTTATAAAGAAATTCTCTAAGCCCAAGCTCCGATCTCAAGTATTTGATTGGTCAGAAACGCCCACAGAATGTACTCTGACCAATGAAAATACTAAGATTTGAGAAATATTAACTCAGAAAAAAAAGTTTTATAACCACAGGGCCAGTTTGCTAAAATCTAAAAATATATATATGAGCTGCGTCACGACAAAACCAACGTAATGCGTTTGCGACCAGCATGGATCCAGACCAGCCTGCTCATCCGCGCAGTCTAATCAGGATCCATGATGGCTTCGCTGTCAGTTTCATCTACTTAGCAGACCGTCTGGATCCATTTGCTAGTTTCGCAAACGCATTTATGTTGTCTTTTTGTTCGTACGCGGCTCAAATATGTGATAAGGGAATGCATTGTGTTTGATAAGGGGAGATACTGTTACTTATATCATGGCTAGTGTGGTATTTTGGATTATTGACGACATTCAGTCCAACATACGTTTGGATTCTAATTCTCCGGGGATTGGTTGGAGGGGCTCTGGCGGGAACACCACATGGGTAACTCATTTCATATCCCGTATAATTGTAATGTATGTATTATATTAAAGATACTAATGCTTGCCTCGTGGCTGGTCTGGTATTTTGGCATGCTTACGTCATTCAGTCCGTCATACACCTGGATTCTTATAATGCGTGGACTTGTTGGTGCTGGGATCGCAGGAATGCCTCATGGGTAAGTTAGGTGTAGTGATTCGCATGATAATATCAGATATATATTTTGGTTATATGATATATCGTTTTATAATTTACTTGTATTTATTTTGCTATATTTACTGAATCTTTTACGACCAAACCAAAAGAAAACCCGTATTGTTTACGAATGCTATTCAGAATTTACTTTACAAACGAAATAGCATTATGATACGGTTTAATATATAATCAAAATTAACATAAGAGGGTATGTTATATAAATGTATGAGTATTATAATCTGGAGCATGTATTTTGCTGTGAATTATGGGATAGATTACGTCACAATGGATCACATCCGGTGGCCCAGCGCCTCGTGAGATCCTGACCTGATCAAGTCCATTCGAGTAAAATACATATTTCTGACCAAAATACTCTAATAATTATGCCTTTGTTGTTATTTATATACAAGTTTGTTTTTCTACATTTATTAGCAGAGCATAGTTAATGTATCTATACATAATCGTTTTATTACTTTTTTTAAAAAATTTCCTGTGTTTTGTCAATTTTAACAAGCCTTTTTAAGATTCAAAGTAATGGAGCCAGCATAGCATATGACATATTTTAGACTTGTTATATATGTTTTAATCTTCATCATTTATATATAATCGGTTGTAGTGCATGTTTTAGAAATACGAAAAAAACACATTTATATTTATATAATTTTTAAATAACATTTAAATGTAATGGAAAAGGCGTGTTTCTGTTTGGTACTGGCTATATGTGGCATTATTTATTGTTGTGTCGTCCAATTGGCGGGTTGTGCTTTCAACTGGTGGAGCATGTTTTAACTGGCTGTTTTTGGTATTTTTAGTATCTTAAGTTTGCTGATGAATGAAAATAATTCAATCTCTCTCAATACTACACATTTAATATCCATTTCTTATCTCTATTATTTTTCATCAAATATTTCAGATATGATTTTTTCTTATTTTTGCCTTAGAGTATCCACTTTTAATTCACACAAACCCGTGGGCCGATTTTGCCGCCTCCGTAAATAGGGTATTGCACGGGCCGGCATTACATTTTGACTGACGCCCGTTAAGCGTTATACCAGACGCCGCATAAATGTTGCCGTTTTACTATAGGCGCGGTCAAGATAAATGACTTATTTCACTTTAAAAACGGTCTTTATTTTGGATATGTTGCATAAATAGAATTTAAATTCGTGTAAGTTCATTACTGAATTTATTGCACTCGTTGAATAAAATTTAAACAGTATGGCCTCGCCAGAGGCTCGCATAAAAATAATTTTTTTCAATTCGTGCAATAAAAATTCCGTATTGAAAACTTACACTCATTTCCCCAATATCCCTCTATCCGAATTCACTTTTCGAATTTTTTCAGTTTACCCTCTTACAGGGAATATTTTAAACCAAGAAAATACAGAGCAAAATACTTCATTTTTTGGAGGTGTAAAGTTTTTAACTATAGTATTTTTTCATCAATTTAAGCTAAGGCTCGCAATGACATAAAAACAAAATGCATTGATGAATTGGACCAAAAAACCATTCGTGTAAACAACTTGCAAATAAGGTGACCCCGGTTACTTAAAAAAATTTTGAAAAAAAAATTTGGTTAAAAGCCCCCCCCCCTTTTTTTTTTTTATTTTTTTTCCCTTGGTATAATTAACATCTACCCAAGAGACGCACTTTTTAAAAAGTCCGAAGCCCACAGGACAACGGATTTAAACAGGTTTGATTTGATTGATTTGGGTTTTACGACACCATTCGGACCCAGTATTAGGTCATATATCGCGACTTCCAGCTTTACCCTTGTGGAGGAAAGACCTCAGGTGCCCCTTCGTGCTATTATTTTTCAGGCACGAACGGGCAAACCTGAGTAGAACCACCGCCGTTCCGGTTTTATGCTAAGCTGGAAAGCTTTTCCTCATTATGAAAAAATCCCCAAGTCCCTGTCCCGGGATTCGAAACCAACCAGCGGTGAGTGGCAAGTGGGTTTAACGTCAACGACCTTAACCACTCGGCCACGGGACGCCCCCAATTAAATTCAGTCGAGTGCTTAGAAAACGTATACGTTCTGTTTTGTTGATTTCCGCCTTTCGTTATTTGTTCGTCGTATAAAGGAACCGAAATCGTCATACCTTTTCAGTCTGAGTGCGGTGTCAAATTTGGCGGGCGTCCACTTGCTAAATTATCTTAACATTCGCGAAAACCTCTGCGAATACTCTAATCATCTCGGAAAATAATGGATTGAAAAGAGTTCTACTTTTCATGCACGTGACTTACTTAATTAAGCATGTTGCTGTCAATAAATGCCGGCCTTTTAGTATAATGGAAAATGTGTTTAAACACATTTTTGGCCATATTTCGGTGATCGGTCTTCCTATCCGCTTTTTAAACAAACAAACACATTATTACCAATTTATCTATACTATATCCAACATGATTTCTGAATCAAATGGCAATTAGGCGGAATGTCTTATGACATTGGAGACATTTCGCTTCACGTGACGATCGCACCAGCGACCCCCGTAAAATCCGATCCCCTCCCAAATTAGCTAGGTGGACAGACGGAATGTATACAGTAAAAAAAATAAATGCACTTTTAAAAATTATCAGAAACTGAAAAACATATAATTCTGCATTATGTCATATCACACTATGATTTAAAGTCGACTTACTTTTAATAAAAGAAACTCTAGAATTTTATAGTAAAGCAATATCAATGAACCTATTCAAGACATTTATTAAGTACATTGATGGCACATGACTTATCTTTTTCAGGTGTGCGCTGGGCGACAGGTACGATGTTTGAGATTTGTCTCGCCGCCATTGTGATACCGAGGTTAGGCTGGAGATGGTTACTGATTTTGTCTTCTATCCCCTGTCTCATTATAATTTTTTCTTTTTAAGAATTACATAGTCTCTTATAAACCCACTATGGTTCCCCTTTGTAAGTTAAGGCCGTCTTTAGTTTCAATGGGGGAGGGGTTGGGCCCTGTGAATGGGAGTGACCCGGTTTTCGTTTCCCCCGGACGGCTAAAAAATTTTTTTGTGGAAAACGAAATTTTTTCCCAAAGTTTTGTGAAATCGTTTAAAAACCCTTTCTTGTAAATTTGGGGGTGGTTTAATTTTTTCACCCCGGATTTTCAATGAAAACAAAATTAAAATTTTTAAAAATTAAAAACCCCCGGGGCTCTTTCCCGGGGCGGCTGTCAAGCTTTCCTTTCCCCCTTTCGCAAGAACTTTTTTTAGCCAAAAAGCAGAGGACTGCGAGTAAAAACTTATCTTCCCCGAAAGCCGGGAAATTGGTTTCCCAGCCCAAACCCCTTCCCCTATTGAGCAAACCCGCCCGGTTTTTCTTTTAACAACTTTTTTTAAATTAGGTTTTTAAAACCGTATCGCCGTTGGGGGACAGGATTTCCCCCCCCCCCCCCTCACCCCCCAACGTCTGTTAATCTGTTTGGGTTTTTAAATTGTTTTTTAAAAATAAAAAATAAAAACTTGTAAAAAAAAAATCCCTTACCATTTTAAAAAAAAAAAAATTAAATTTCTTTTTTAAAACCCGGTTTTTTTTATCTACTTTTATACTCGGTTTGGGATGTTAAATTTTGGGTTAAAAAACTTAAAAAAAAAAGGAATTTTAAACCCCCCCATTTTTTCCCCCAAAAAAATTTTACCTTTTACAAGAAATTAAGTTTATTGAAAAAGGGAAAGAATTGTTAAATTATTTATAAAATTTTTTTTTAACAAAAAACTCAAATTTTGGAATTTTAAATTCCAGTTTTTTCCCCCTTCTGAAAGAACTCTTTGGTCCGGGAAAAACGTGAGCTTTTTGAAAATTCTAGAAAACCATTGAAAATTTAAAACAGTAAAAATTCCGGGCTGGGGGCTTTTTTCCAAAAATGGGGTTTTTTTATCAATAAAATTTAAAAAACTAAGAAAAAAATTTCTTTATTTTTTTCAAAAAAAAAAAAAATTTTTTTTTTAAATTTTATATTAAAAAAGTTTAAAAGGGGTATTCCCCAAAAATAATTTGAATTAAAAATTTACTTTTTAAAATTTCAAAATTTTAAAACATGATTTTTACAATGTAAAGGTCTTCCCTTTATGGGGGTCAAAGGCCCTTTAAAAGATCTTTGTTCCCGATATTTTTTTTTTCGTCTTAAAAATGAAAAAGCCCTATTTTTTCCCATACCAAGGGTTAAGGGTTTCCCTACATTTGTTACCCACTGCTGTGGGTTCGAATCCCCCCAAAGGGACTGGGAGGAAAATGAACTTTTCCTCCCCCGGGGTAGGCTAAAAATTTCACGATAGCCCTCAATAGTGGTGGGGTAAAAACCCCCAAAAAATCCCGAAAAATTTCCTTTTTTTTGCCTTCCCTTTTTTTGATAGTACACGATTTTATTTTTACAGTAAAATTTTTAATTTTATTGCAGACATTAAAGCAAATTTTTAAAAAAATATCAAAGGGGATAATAAAAAAATTTAAATTGAAAACTTAAACCTTTAAATTTGGAAAGGGGGAACCCTTTAAATTTTACTTTTTTTTGCCGGGTTATAGGGGAGTACAACTTTACCAGCTTTGGTGCTATGGTTTGGTACCGCCCTTACATACTACGGCATGGTGCTTGCTAGTGCAGAAATACTTCAACTGCATAATACAAAAGAATCCGGTAAATATCAACCTATCATTATACATTGATGTTTTTATCAAACCTTTTTTATACAAAACAGTAGCCTTTTAAATGTAAAATACTGAATTGTGTAAATCATATCTTTGTATAAATTTTGATATGTACAACATTGTATTATAATTATAGTTGTTGATTTTTAAAATAATTGAATTATTTATGTGTTGCTATGTACCACATTGTATTCTGTAGATTTTGATATGTAAAATGTTGTATTATGTACAACTTTTAATCATGCATCTTTTGATATGCACAACATAGCGTTTTGAAAGTTTTAATATAAACAACATTGAATAATGTAGATTTTGATGTGTACAACATTAAATAATGTAGATTTTGATATGTACAACATTGAATTATGTAGATTTTGATATGTACAACATTGAATTATGTAGTGATATGTACAACATTGAATTATGTAGATTTTGATATGTACAACATTTAATTATGTAGATTTCATTATGTACAACATTGAATCATGTAGATTTTGATATGTACAACATTGAATTATGTAGATTTGATATGTACAACATTGAATTATGTAGATTTTGATATGTATAACATTGAATTATGTAGATTTTGATATGTACAACATTGAATAATGTAGATTTTTATATGTACAACATTGAATTATGTAGATTTGATATGTACAACATTGAATTATGTAGATTTTGATATGTATAACATTGAATTATGTAGATTTAAAGTACAACATTGATTATGTTATTTTTGAAATATGTCCAACATTGAATTATGAGATTTTGATATGTTTACAACTTTAATTTTTTGTGATATGAACTTTTGGGAATTTGTAATTTTTGATATGAAAAACTTTGAATTTGAAAATTTAAATATGACAACATTAAATTAGGTAGTTTGTTTATGTAAAAAATTTAACACTGGGAAAAATTTAAAAAATTTTTGAATTTCATTATGAAAATCTTTTTAATTTTAACATAATTGTGTTTTTTTTGACAGAAACAGCATACTTGGTTGTTTTAATATTTACAACTTAAATTGTGTATTTTGGTTATTTTAACTAGCTTTTTAAAAATTTTATAGGGCAGTTTTAATTTGTATTTTAAAGATTTCACCCAGGTTTTAAAAAATTGTAGGTAGCATTTTGTTTTTTACTGTACCGTTAAAAGGGGCCCAAACGTTTTGGCCAATTTTTTTATTTTAAGTAAAACTGTTTTTTAAGTGTTTTTTTTGGGTTGGAGGGTATAGCTTTCTTTTAATTTTTAATAAGTACGTTTAGTTTGGTCCTTTTTATTGTGTACGGTATGGGCACTTTTGCAAGTTTTATTTGTTCATATACATTGGGGTTTTTTGGTGGGTTTATAGCTTCGAAAGTTTTAAAAATTTTTTTGATTGGCCCCGGGTTTATTTTTAGGGTTATAGATTTTTAAAGGTTTTTAAATTACGTTATACCCTCGTGCGTTTTTTTTTGTACGATATACCTTTTTGTCGATTTTTTATTTTTTGGGTCGTCGACAAAAAAATTTAAGGGTTAGCGAAATTTCGGTTTAAATGCTTTTAAATTGAAAAATCCCAAAAGGTAGCCCACTTTTTTGCCCCGGTTATTTCCCTTTATATGTCCACTAACGTCAAAAATTTCCCAGGAAATCACGGGAAAAATTGGGGCCAAGCGGAAAGCATTAATTTTCAAGCAAAAAAATTCCCCCAAATTCGAAGTTGCTTTTTGTTTTTTATTTTTGATCAAAAAAAAATAAAAAGGGGGAAATTAAATCTTTTACACAAAAGTTTAGGGAAAAACCAAACAAAAATAGTTCTAAAAACCTTTTAAAACTGCGATTAAAAGAAAGAAATTTTTATTTTTAAAATATCCAAAAAAATTACAAAGCATTCAAATTTTAAAAAGCTGGCTTATGGGAATTGAAATAAAGAAAATCACAATTACGGGGAAATGAAATTTTTAAATAAATGAAAAATATTTTCGTGTCGTTTCCCGAATACAAACAAAACCGAGTATAGTTTTTTAAAATTCTACATTGGGGCTGTTTGGGAGAAGTTTTCGTTTAAATTATTTCCCTTAATTTTAAAAAACTTTTTACCTGAAAAAAAATACCTCGAAATTAAAAAGGGTTAAAAACCAAAAATCCCAAGGGAATTTCAAAATTTGAAGATTTGATGTTTTAAGTTTTGTAAAAATTTTCCGGGGCTGCGGGTTTAACGCGCTCGCTTGTGGGGGGTTGGGAGTTAAAACCCCTCGAAAAACTTTTTTTTTTTAATTTTTTTAATTCTTTGGGGAAGTAGCCATATATGCAAGGATAAAGTGGGGCCTTTTCGTAAAAAATAAACCCAAAAAGTTTTTTAGCAACTCTCTTAGAAGTTCCCTGATGAAATCAAACTCGGGTGCTTTAAAAAGAATTAAATCCCTAAAAAAAACTATCCCCATAAAAGCGCTTAGGAAGCAGGGGTCTGATTTTCAAACCCTTTAAAGGGAAACTTTTTTTTTTTTCCCAAAATTTTTTTAAGTAAATAACTTTGGATTAATACCCTTTGTTGAATTTTGTCTTTAGCCAATTTATTTACAATAAAAACCGGAACTTGGGAAAAAAAAAAAGAAATTGGGGGGGGTGCCCCCCACATAAAAAATTTTAAATTTCTCAAAACCGGTCCCCTTTCTTCATTTTTGGGCCCAAAAACAAATCACCCCTTCTTGTTTTAAATAAAGGGGTTATGGGATTTTGCGGTTTTTTACTTTATAGCTAGTGTAGGTTTTTAATATGTACGTTGATTGTGTAGGTTTTTACCCCAGCCTGCTTTTGAGATTTTATGTTCAATATAGCTTTGTGCGGGTTTTATATCCACACTGGGCTTGTGTAATTTTAAAAACCCCCTAGGGGTTTTTGGGGTTTAATTTTAATTAATTTGTGGGGTTCCCTACGGTAACAAAAGAAAACAAAGATTTTTTAAAACTTTTTTTTAAAACTTTTACTTTTAAATTTTCATGTTGAATCCCTTTAATACAAACGTACATAAGTCAATGTCATACTTTTCCAAGATAAATTAGGGTTTAGTTTCTATATTAAATGGTTTTTAAAAATTTAGGGGTATAAAAGGGAAAATGGATTTTTAAACTCACAAAAATGTAAAATTTGGATTTTAAATTACAGAAACAGGGTATTTAAAAATGGATTTTTAAAACCCCACAGTATTTTTTGAAATGGATTTTTTAAATAGGGGGTTTGGGGAAAGGATTTTTTAAAAATTTACGGTATTTTGTGAAAGGATATTTAAAACTTCCCAGAATATTTAAAATGAATGTTTAAAACTTTAGGGTAATTTTGGAAGGAGTTTAAAATTTAGGGGTATATTGAAAGGGTTTTTAAATTTTCCCTTACATTTATGGAATTACGGTCTAAACTTCAATTTTTGGGGAAAGGGCAATTTAAACAATTCCGGTGTCTGTGAAAGGGATTTTTTAAATGTGATTTTTCCTTCCTATCGCTATTCAGTCAGTACATATTTTGAAATTTTGTTATCCCAAATTTAAATTAAAGGTTGGGGTTCACAAATATATTTAGTTATTTGGGTTTTTCAACAGTCACTTGAAAATTTGTTTTGTTTTCTTTTTCGGGGGAAAGCATGAAAATGTAATTTGTGAAATACGACGACTATGTGTAAATTATTCAGTCCCTTTAAAGGAAATTTTACATGAAAGTTAAAGCAAAAAAAAATCTTTTAAACCTTTTAAAAATTTGTTTGATTTTTAGGGGTTTAATTTTTTTTGAGAAAATTTTTTTATTAAAATTTACAAAATTTAACAAAACCAGCGTTTGTTTACAAAAAGTAAGAAAAATTTGCGTGTAAATAAATTAACGAAAATTTGAAAAAAGATTTTCAGGCACAAAAGGGGCCCCCCTACTGGGCCATCGAGGGGTTCCGAAAGCGGGCGGTAGTTTCCCAAAATACAAAAATTTTTTAACGTTTTCATTATGGTTCTTTGCTTTTACTAAGGATGACCTTAGGTGCCCTTCTGAAAATACTTCAGCAGAGCGGCACGGCCAGTAGTCGTAAGCTACCCCTGAATTGCTTCGTAAATTTTGTCTTTAATGTAAGTATTTTGTATTTTAGAAAAATTTTAAAATGTGACCCGATTTTTAGGGAAATTTAATTAAAAAAGCACAAATTAATTTTTACCCTTTCCCTTTTAAATAGGGAACTTTTTAAATGTGTTTGGACGACTTTTCACTGGTGCTGCAATTTTCTGGGTCCCCGGGTTCTTTCTTTCTTCCCATTCCCAGTGCCCACGGGAATTACTTACTTTCCATTTTTCGGGTTAAAAGGTTCTCCCCGGGGAATATTTTTTTTGTTATATTCTACACGAGGTAGGTTTTCATTTTTTTTAAAATTATATTGTTGTTGTTGTTGATGATGATGACGATGATGAAAATTATGATGATGGTAGCATTCTTCTGAAGAAAACATATTTATTCTATAAACCATGTTTGTTGCTATACCATGAGTCGATGCTATTTACGATTTCAACTTCATTTTTTTTTTTTTTGCTTTTTTTTTTCATGAAAACTGGCAAATCTCTAATGTAGATTTCACCTTTCTGATGTTATTCTTTCTGCATATGTTACTCTTTGTGAATATTTACTTTGTTTATCGAAATGTATAAAGTTTATAGAAAAAACAACGGTTTTTGCCCATTTATATGGAATTTTATCACTTACGAATCTAATTTTATAATTTGCTCATATTTAAAAACGCTAGTGAGATTGTTGGAAATCTTTCACTCTACAGTGATTTATATATACTGTATTTATACAAAACAAATTAGTGTCGTTATCATAATGTTATATATATTTGTAGGTATATCCTACATCTATTCGGGCTTCTGGTCTCGGGTCATGTTCGGCATGTGCTCGTGTGGGCGCAATGATCACACCTTTCCTAGCACAGGTAATTCCTTATCGCACTAACAGAGGGGGGTCACTTTAACTGAAACATATAATTTACATGCTTTACATGTGTAATGAACTTACTTTTTGGGATCAAATCACTAATAGTGTAAGAGAGTTTAGTATCAAAAAACTAAAATTGCCATAAACATTAATTATGCAGAGGTTTGTTGCAGCAGTACCACAAGACGCTTGCAGAATCATTATCTCAAAGAAGAAAATATCGCTTTCTACGACGATTCTTACATTTTTTTATTCATTTTCGTATATTAATCGGTGAGGAAAGGGGAATTAGACGTCATAAAGTGCATTTCGATGAGTGAAAATGTCAGTTTTAACATTCAATCATTCAAGCACCTTGTCCGGTATATACCGGAATACAGTATTTAGTGTAGTGTTCCAAACATTTCAGGCTTGTCAGGTTCTGTACGTCTGTTAAAATTTATACTTGTGTGCTCTGATAAATGTATCATTTCACATAGGCGTTTAGTTATGACAGACGTTTTCAAATCAATATCATAACAAAGTAATTTAGCCATCTTATTTCAGGTATTATTGGATGCCTCACTGACAGCGGCAGTTTGGGTTTATGCCTCAATTTGTTTGTGTTGTGCAATTACATCAACTTTGTTACCAATAGAAACTAAAGGGAGAGCATTAAAGGTATATGTTCCCGCCGTATCTTATACATACAATTTTATAAGTTTAAAGGCCCACTATGCCTCGGAAATGCTTTTATTATTATTTCTCAAAAACTTTTCAATTTTGGTGTACTTTTATAGTATCCAAAAAGTTACTTATCGCCAATTACTTGAACCATCTTTTTATCTGTTGTTTTATGCAATAAGTACAGCTATAGTGAAAGTATTTTGCATGAAAGTCAAAATACTTCTGTGTTTACATTTTGCTACATTTCACATTTATCGCTACTTTCGTCAGCGTAACAAACATTTAACAGTTTTTAAAACCATGATTTAAACATTATAAAAATCATGTTTGCCCTTTGTTAAGAAATCAAATTATATTCATTTTTAGGTGTTATGTGCCTTTAAAGTATTATTTTCATTAAATGAGCCGCATCCACGCAGTCTGATCAGGATCCATGCTGTTCGCTATCAGTTTCTCTACTTGTAATAGAATTGGTAAGCGAACAGCATGGATCCTGATCAGACTGAGCGGTACGCAGGCTGGTCTGGATCCATGCTGGTCGCAAACGCACTATGTTGGTTTTGTCGTGACGCGGCTCAAATGTTGACTCCTGTACGTTACTGTCAAATAAAAACATATCTTAGAGATGATTAAGATTATTATCAGCGCAAAAGTTTTTTCTCTGCTGCTAAGTCTTTTTTATTGAAGCAAAATTGTTCAATGTTGTAGTTTGTTTGTTTTATTGTTGACAAGAAAATATTTTAGTTTATATATAAGCTCTGTTTACATTTGTTGACGTATGTACAGTGCTTGAACGATATGCCTTTTTCTCACGGCTTGAGTGGAGGTTTCCCTCTTATCAACAGAATAAATTGTACCTCAATAATTAATTAAATATCATTCAATTTTATAAAAGAAAACGTTTGTACTGTTTGATTTATAACATTATTTTTGTGTGACAATGAACTATTTGTGTAATTATAATTATTCGTTTTGTACTTTACAGCAAGTGGTGACTTGACACACTGGCAACACGTCAATTGATGGTTTTACTCGTACTGAAACTGGACGGTGCTGGACGGTGCTTAGCTTGACCGTGTGTTCATCTTTGCAGCACTACTTGATAATAAGACATTGATAATGATGAAATCATTTAAAACTTTAATCAAACAGTTATTATTATATCATTATAATTTGAAGACAACAGAAGTAATTGTCTATATTATGTTATTTCATTTCATTCTACATGTGATAACATTTGAAAGGATATTTATGTATTTATTTTAGCTCTATGGCTGAAATAAATTTGTGTGCTGTAAGCATTGTCTTTTGTTACATTTTGTAAAGCAAATGTATGCATTGTCATGTACATTACTGATATTGACCCTTGAACTGATAAATGTGAGTAAGAGATTTTATTAAAGCACTGTGAGTAAGGGACAGTCCATTCAAAGTCTTAGGGATTTTAATATCACAATATAACACCGGAATTGCCAACAGAGCCCATTAGACTGTCTTTGCTCAACAAACCTCACGTGATCATATAAAACGACGCGTGACTTTAGGGATTCTTATTTTCTCTATTTCAAAATGGAGGCTGTTACAACTTCGCCAAAGAAAACTGTTTTAGTCGAAAAATGTTTTTGTGACAAAAAAGAAGTTCTATGGCTTTAAATTATGATTATTTATTTATTTTATTTATTCAACTTAAAGTGGATCGCATTCGGTCTAGAATGGGCACATTTTTATAAGTATTTTAAATATTGATAAAGTCAACACAAATCTATAATTTGGATAAAAGACCTTCCATTATGGACTTCTTCATTTCCAACAAGGTATCATTGGTCTGTGTAGCAAAGCAAATGTGTACCAGACATTGACCTGTCACTATACTGTAGGTTTGTCACTTTCAATTGCAGCAGGATAAATTAGAATTTAAACACCAAAGAGCATTTTTGTGCTCTTTAAATATATATATAAGCAAAGCAAAACCAAATATAAAATATTTTTTACTTTAATCTACGACAATTACACTATCTGTTAGGTATAAGACACAATAATCTACGTCATCGTCGTTATTTGTTTTTCTTACTAAATTGTTTTCATCCGTTTCGTAATTTACAATTTTACACCTTGTTAAAATTTCTTAGCATATCTACAAATCGTTTACTAAAGATAATGCTTGTTTGAGTATACTTCTTTTATCTAATGATGTTTTGATTGAATTCCACTTCATAGACACGTGTCAATATTGTATTCAGTAAATGTACGTGTCAATATTGTATTCAGTAAATGCACGTGCCATTTTTTATTCAGTAAATGCACGTGTCAATACTTTATTCACTAAATGCACGTGTCTTATATTACAGTACAGTGACCTTTGGATACTATAACGTTATCTATAGAAACAGCGTTCCCTACCCTGTCCCCGAGCACTGCTTCAAAAATAATCTGAAACAGAATAAAGAACATATTTCTGAAATAAATGGAAGTTATTTGTTTCATTATCTAAAAATGAAGTAAACAATTTAGTCATAAATAGTTATAATGAAAAGCTTATGGTACTATGTATTTGGCAGAAATTTAAGTACACATATGACATTAGTTTAAGAATGCATTACTTGTTTTATACTATCGGTCGATATAATATTATTAGAAGCGTTCTTACTTTTATGATAAACAAAAAGATATAAAGAAAATTACCTGAAAATTCGGTGCTGTATTTAAATTTAGCGATACATTAAGCCAAACATTTTTGTTTTGACCTATTTCTTTCATAACGTGGTCAATTGTTGAATTGCCTTTCTCTGCCATGTCGGTGTTGTAATTTGCCAGAAACACGTTAAAATTTGCCATTGCGTCTCCGTCAAATTTGTATGAAAATCGCAAGCAGTATTCGTTGGCAACGCTGGTTAACATCTCGGAACGTATTCTAGCCATTGCGCCAGCCTCGTGCAGTATGTTCGATTCGGCGTGGAGATAATTTCCTACAAAATAAATCAATAATTACCCACATTTTATTTTAAAACTTCATGAATATTTATTCATTTATTTATTTATTTATTTATTTATATATTTATTAGATTATATGATGACTTTCTCAGTGTTTTGTGGCGATAATATTACATCTATAATGAACTTAAAAATATTTATATAGATCTACATGTATAAATTTGACAATTAAAACAAAATTTTGAAAAACATCTTTAATATAATTATATCATTATTTGTAAGTTCAAACTAACCACGTGGAGAGCTATTGCCTATATTTTCATGTGGTCGTTTCACGTGCCACGTTATTCCTGAATCTGGTTCGTTCTTATATCCGCACAGAGAATCCTCGAATGTACATACTGTACCCAAGCCAACCGCTGCCCCTAGAAAATCACGCGTCTGAGATATTTTAATTGTTATTGGATTTAGCTCAATACAGGATTGGAGCAGTACCTCTGGACGCTTGCAGAAATCATGATCACAAAATAGACAAATACGTTTTTTTGCATTTTAATTTTGCTTCATTTTGCAATCGGTGTGAAAGAGAATAGACATGTTTAAGTCATTCGTTGGAAAGGCGAGATTTAAGCATTATCTTCAAGCCCTTGTCCGGTATATACCGGATACGATTTAGGTGGTTCTCCATCCTTTTTTGTCCAGCCTGTATACACGGTTTTCATAAAATATTCAAATGGAATATTTTTTATTAAAATGTCTCCCTCTCCCACTAAATATCTTTAAATGGACTCGTCCATCTTACGATCTGGACAACACCATTCACTCATCACAGGGTAAATTTGGAAAATTTTAAATTATCCACTCTTTAGGATTTGAAAGAATAACATTTGTTCGTTTTATTGTAAATGATCATGTCATTTTTATAGTTTTATTTATAGATAACTATAATTTTCATCAGTATTTCAAATATCATTCTTCTTTTTTTTCTTAAGAAAATAATCTTTGAACAAATTGTATACCTCTATTTTTCATGTAAACACATCGCGGAAACTTGTCGTCCCATAACGCGAAACCTGGTTGGTCGACACATGTAATTGGGGAGTGGCCAACCATCTTGTAACCTTCACAACAAGAATACCACGCCCTATCGCCTACCATATTCCCTTGCATTGAGATTGTGGCATGGGCAGCAGGCGGAGGTTTGACACATGCTTTCCCTGGAAAATAAAGGAAAATCAACGTAATACTTCTCATTTATTATTCCTGTTGTAAAAAATAGTACTGTACAAACTTTATAAAATGTACTGATGTCGGATTGAGAGTAACATAATATAATATGGTTTTCTTTCGATATTGTAACTGAAACTGGCGGCAAACATACTTATTTTAGTAAGAAATTCAATTATTGTAAAACACAAGATTTACATTTTTACACCCACCTAGTAGAGTGTATAGCTTTTGTTACACAGCATTACTTCATGATAACATAGCTACTTATTTTGATTTATGAAATAAAATGTATTAATAGCAGATACACTGAAGAAAATAAAGGTGTGAAAATGAGAATTACTTGATCGACTATTGATTGTATAGAAAACTGTAAATCCGCGTCCAGTCTTCGTCTCATCACTGGTAAATTTTAAGAACACGTGGTTTGACGTAGACTCAAATGTTCCAGGGGGTGTGGTTCCACAAAATGTCCCAACAAGCGGAGCACGTGCGTTGTACCCGTCAAATAACTGCAGTGAATTTTCGTTACAGATTTAAATCCACAAAGTATATAAAAGGGTTTCCCTTTCATTTATTAACATACCCTGTATTATTGTATACACTGTGTTATTTCTAAATAGTTATTCCTTATCTTTATGAAGATCGTAGAACTTTTTTGTTTTATTTTGTTAATTACTTTGATGGTTTCGTTCAAACGTTTACTGAAAACAAACCTATACTTATGAAAATACTAACATTTGTTGTTGGAGGTGGGAATGCTGTTTTTTATCTTATTTTTAAGTAACATAGAGACGTGCCGTGTGAAATATGATTTACTGGAATCATTGTGATATGCCTTACATATTTTACTCACCATCAACGTATCGTATATACAACCTCTACTGTATTCTACATCTATCTCGTGAATATACAATGATATACTCGCAAACTGGTCTCCAGTGGCGATCTCGTATTCACATTCCATGAAATTCTCGTAATCTCTCATCCAAATCACGCCACTGGTACCTGGCCCTCCAGCATGATAACGTGAACCACACTTGATTGGGGCTAGGAACAAATGAAATTTGAGAAACGTTATCTTACGCGGACATTCAATAGGACATATATAGTTGTTGTTTAAACTAATCGTTACTTAAATAACTATTAAAAGTATATTTACTGTTGATTTAAAAAGGTAAATTTAGTTAGGAATCACATTTGAATGATCTTAATGACGTCATTATTTTTTTCAATTGCTGTCAATACTCTCAATTGTTCAGATTCATCTTTTATCATAACATATTTATACCATACATTAAACTTTGAAAACAAAAAATTAAGTAAAATGGTTAAATATGCCAGTGCGTCCTCGTCTATTTTTGAAGTATCTTAAGGCCGACTATACAATTATTTAACTTTATTTTCTATTCATCAACACTGCGTTTGATTATTCAACTTTTACAAAATATAAATATATCTCAAATGATACAATAAATGCCGTTCTTACTTATGCAGGTTGCTTGATTACAGATTAATTCCTCTCTATCCATGCCTGCACAAGATGCTCCTTTGCCAAAGGGCGGTGGGTTATCACATCTTCTGTAACGATATTGTCTGCCTAGACCGCAAGTCTTTGTGCAGCGACTCCAACCTGTCCATAACGACCACTGGCCGTCTATATCTACGAATTGGTAAATAAAACAAATTATATAAGATTGTTAGTTAAGTAATGTTGTTGACAAGAAGGGTAAGAACGACAACGTGTACCTTTTTCGGAGCAAAATAATTGCAATTCAAAATTCAAGTTCAGAACTTAAAGCATATAACAAGTATCTATTTCGTACGAATTTAATGTGAAATACAACGATAAAAATTAACTTAATGAGTTACAAGTGATAATTTATAGGTGAATAATGGTGAGACCATGCTGAGTTGCTACCTGATTCAAAAGTGAATACGTTCATAGATTCTGTTGATCCAACCCCGCTGTAGCTGCATTTATCGGAAGCTCCAAGTCTGTTAAATTGTTTCAGGACATCAGGACCAGTCAGGCATTGACCACCATTAAAAACAGCAAACATTGGATACCCCATCACCGCCGCATAGTTACTGCATTTTTGAAGAGCGTCTTTTCGACCTTGAAAACAGATTTAAAGGTAAAAGTCGAAGAGAACTTTTATTATTTTCACGAAAATTGTGTTGATTTGTGTATGATATTTCAAGAAATATGAAAAATGATGTTTCTTACTTTAAAATTTCACCATTTTTATCATTTAATGCAATATTCTACTAAAGTCGGTGCTAGGGGGGCATGGGTGATTGCTTGTATCTTCTTCCTGTGAATAGGCTTTACCAAACCGAGCATGAAACATTTTTTTTATTTTACCTATTTTGACGACCTTTAAGGATTTTCATTTCATTCATTTTAACCGTGAAAATATGAGAAAATCATTACTGTTTTACCGTAACTGTTTTACAGACACGGAAAATCAGCAATAGAAAGTTTCTCTTAACTTTATATTTTTATTCTTTACAAACAATTTTTTCTTGTTTTGTCATGCTGCCAAAACTATGTACATTTGTATTATAATGATAGTGACATATTATCACAACTTGTATTTTGGCGGGTACATTTTAATAAATAGAACATTTCTTATTTTACACTGTGAAATAAATTAACATATTGTGTTGAGCATATACTCTTGTACTATATGTCAAGCCAAAAAAATAAAATGATGTTCAGCAAGTACCTTTAAACTTAGAAATATAAAGAAACTGTGTTCCGCAAGTACCTCAGTTTTATATGTCAAAAATAGATCAGCAAGTACCTTTGTATTATATGTCAATAATAAATAAATAAAATTTCTTCAGCAAATATCTTTATGTTATATGTCAAAAATAGATTAAGGAAATATGTTTCGCAAGCCCTTTTGTATTATATGTCAAAATAGATAAAGGTAATTTGTTCGCAAGTCTTTTAGTATAATATGTCAAAATAGATAAAGGGTATTTGTTCGCAAGTCTTTTTGTATTATATATCAAGATAAATAAAGGGAATTTGTTCGCAAGTCCTTTTGTATTATATATCAAAATAAATGAAGGGAATTTGATCGCAAGTCCTTTTGTATTATATGTCAAAATAGATAAAGGGAATTTGTTCGCAAGTCCTTTTGTGTTATATGTCAAAATAAGTAAGGAAATTATTTCTTTCGCAAATATCTTTATATTATATGTCAAAAATAGATTAAGGAAATTTGTTCGCAAGTCCTTTTGTATTATATGTCAAAATAGATAAAGAAATATGTTCCTCAGGTACCTTTGTACGAGCCCATTAGTGTTTGTGATAGTCCCTCTGCTGATGGAATTGTTAGATTTTTCTCATCTTGTTTCCAGCATCCAAATGTAGATGCCACTGAAAAAAATCGTATCATTAGAATTAAATTACCATATATATGTTTTCTTAATCTATCAAATGTTGCTTCTGATATCTTTTATTTTAACAATAATGTTTCCTTCTATTTCTAAGACAGACATTTTATTTAATTGATAATTGGATAATGATAACCGTGTCAGTTATTTTGAAGGATAGATTTGCGGAGCTCGAAAATGGGTCTATTTGTATATACATGTATATATAATTATATTACAAAAAAAAAAACATACATTTGTATTTCTTACAAATTACAAAAAAAGAATGCATAATGGTCTTAACATATTAAAGCGTTGAGTTATTTTATGTGCTTTTTCCGTTGCTAATAATAATGATGATGATAATGAAAAGATACGTATATGCTGAATGTATCTAGCCTCATTTTAGATCATCATGTTGAATGGAAAGACAGTTTTAAATGTTTGTTTTGATTCGTATATATTAAAACCATTTTTGTAACTTTTGACTTTGTAGACAGCCATTATGCTTATATAAAACATTATTAATTTGTTTTACTTACATTTACATGGATACGGACAATCATTGACCTGTGTGTTTTCACCAAGGCAGTAGTTTTTGTCGTAGTTTGTACAGAACCTGTACCTGGAGTGTTTACATCGCAGGTCACACGGAGACCACTGTGACCAAAGCGTCCATCCCGGATGATCAACTGGGCCTGGTGGTTGTATAGATGACATTGATGCAGTCGTTGGTGGATTAGTTACGGGCGGATTTGTTTGCGGTGGGTTTGTGACAGGCGGATTTGTATGCGGTGGGTTTGTGACAGGTGGATTAGTTTTTGGTGGGTCCGTGACGGGCGGATTTGTTTGCGGCGGGTTCGTGACGGGCGGATTTGTTTTTGGTGGATCCGTGACAGGTGGGTTTGTTTTTGGAGGATTAGTGACAGGTGGATTTGTTTTTGGTGGGTTAGTGACAGGTGGAATGGTTTGCGGTGGTGGATTTGTGACGGGTGGTGCAGTCTTCTTTGTAAGAGGAGGAATTGTCCAAGAAGCTTTAGTTTCAGGGGGTTTTGTTTGGACGTATTTTGTTGTAGTTTGTGATGGAACCTGGTAATCTACAAAAACAAAATCAAACACATTATTAGTTCACGTTAGTAATATTAATGTCATTAGACATATAAATGATTATGAATCTAAAAATAATATTTTGATGCATTGTTCCAAATAAGATAATAAAGAATATTTCTTTATATTTTTAAAATACATGTAAAAGTTTAACGATTAATTTGAATTACACTAGATATTAGGCTGCCCCAACACATCTTTAATAAAAGTTGTTTTGTCCAAAACAAGACCAGTTTTACATTCATGAAACTTACTACAGCCGTAAAGTGTTGTTATTCTTTCGACATCCAAATCACTGAGTCCATCACGTTGACCTATGTCAGCACTTGCTGGGTGTGTCGGCATGATTGTAGGATTTCCGTTCTTAGTAAATGCATACTTAGAGTAATGCATAACACTACCATAGTCATATCGTACACCCAATGTGTCAGCTTCGTTCTTATCTAACCTTTTAAAATTGAATTCCTTGCCTACAATATAATATATTACTTATTTAATCACATTTTTTTGCAATTCATTTTGCATATGTTGCATATGCTATGATATAATTATTCAGATACTTCTAAAAGAATATAATTCATATTTTTTGCAAGACCGTTAAAAATGTATGAGTCTTTATGACGACATAATATAACGAATGACGAGTGTTTTACTTCTTTACTTTTTTCAATTATATTTTTGTTTGTGAACTTTCTTTTTTATTATAGATTTTATAGATTTTTGAACATTTAGATCATGATATAACTTGCATGTTTTGTTTGTGACAAGTTATCTCGCTTTTTTTTACAAACGCCTGAACATAAGTTAAAACATTATTTACCGTCCTGGATATTGCTTGATATAATATGAACCCAGGAATCTCTGTCTGGTCTACTTTGCTCGTGCCAGAACCCGAGCGCGTGCATCATCTCGTGCACTGCTGTGCCTTTCTTCAGACATGGTCCCATTAATGATATATCCTGCTCACCGCCAGTCCGTCCGATATTGGAGTAACATCTGGTAAATAGTATTAAGGCTTTAAGATATGTTATGCTCAGATTTGATATTTGAAAATATTGTTAATTGCTATATAGCCTATACAGTCTCTTTGTAAATATGAAATAAACATGTTTTGACTTCACATAAAGTAGATGCGTTATGTTTTAAACTCTACACACTATGGGGGTTACAATATGAATATATATGGTGTCATTTTTTTCAGAAAGAATCAACTTTACTTGACCTCTATTAGGGAATGCAGCTTCAAATGCATAGTTTTTTCATTCTATAATTCAAATAAGAAATATTCAGTAAACCTTTCATAGATTTCAATAAATGTCTGGACAAAGATATTTCACTTAAAGATGAGCATAGTATATATGATTTATAACACATAACCCCTATTCCATCACTTACAACACCTTTTCAATTAACACCTCTCGATTACTGACAGTAGTTTACCTATCACCACCCTCTTACCAGCTTTCAATGCTTTTATTCATTAAACCCCTCGATAACTTACAAACAGATAATGTGCGGACCTGCTTGATCTTGAAGAATTTGATTAAAAAACAAAATGTAAAACTGCAAATGATAGCATCCCTCTCTACTTTCTACTTGATGTTAAAACTCAGCGGATGAAATAATCAACATAAATGTTACTTTATTATAAAATAATACATTTCTTTGGATAGAAAATGAGAAAATAATTGTATATACTTTATTTAATGCACGTTGGTGTAAATTAGGACATGAAAGAATTTTGAGCCCGAGTTTCATATATTTGTTTAATGATATATAATATGAAGATACGTACCCACTGATCTTTTTAAAGTGGACATAATCTTCCTCATGTGTCCTAGGTACCCATCTAATACACGTCTTCTGATGATACTCATCAATGGCTGCCATGATGTCCTTTCTTGAGGCAGAATCTGAAAATAAAATGAAAAATAAATATCATTGAACCGTGTCATGACAAAACCAATATAAAGGGTTTGCGACCAGCACGGATCCAGATCAGCCTTCGCATCCGCGCAGTCTGATCAGGATCCATGCTGTTCGCTTACCAACCCTATCACAAGTAGAGAAACTGATAGCGAACAGCATGGATCCTGATCAGACTGCACGGATGCGCAGGCTGGTCTGGATCCATGCTGGTCGCAAACCCACTATGTTGGTTTTGTCGTGACGCGGCTCAAATATATCTCTCCTAATTCGTTCATTTCAAAAGATAACCTTACACAAAGTACGGGCGAAATAAGATGTTGATTGAACTGCTCGTTTACTAATTATAAAAGTTCAAGTTTCATGTGAGTTTCTTACTTTCTTGAGCTTTTTTTATCATTTGAGTAATATAATGGTTTATTGCAAAACAGATGTTTGGAATACTTATAAAATTATTAGTATACAAAATGCAGACAAAATGCTCGGAAACAAATGCAGTGACTAAAGTAATCATGTTGCAGTAATATAAACAATTTTGATGTTAAACATATAGAAATTCAGTTTCGTCGTCTTACTTCAACATAGCTATGACTTGCACACCGTTTTCTTTATCAAGAGCATATTTTAATTGATTAATTAGTACCCTTATCATTACAAAATATAGTCCTACCGAATGCAGAATCTATGAGGTAAGGAACAACTCTGGTATTCCACAGTTGGTCATGGTTTGTGATTGCCGTCCTTTGATTGTGATTCGCGGTCGTCTGTGAAAAAAAATGTTAAATGATACATAGACGTGTTACTATGTTTCTGCCTTTATAGAATATTAGTTATATAATAATGTATTATTTATATTTATTCTACAGAAGGGAAAAATGTAACAATATGTAGAATTTAGATGATATAATTTTGTATGGTGGCATGACGGAAGCAGACAAAGGGCAGGTCAGCCCCGCCGAGGACGGCTTGCAACAGCGACAAATCATTCATGCTTCTGATGTCAAAGTTTGTTTTTAGAATCATGCGTGGTAGAAGGTTGCACCAAGGGAGTATTCTGCAATCGAGAAAACCCAGTATATTAATTCAACTGACCTGTCGTCAACGGCAGGCCCGTTTGGAAGGGTCGTGGTGGACAAGACAAAATTGGAGACATGCTATGTTTAATGGCGAGTCTAGGTTTGCCTAAACTTTACTGACAGACATTCTAGAATCCGGAGAAGACCAGGGGAAAGGTTTGAAGCCGGAATATTGCTAAGCACGACAGCTACGGGGGTAGCTCAGTCATGGTGTGGGGATTAATCAGGTGGGACAGACGGACTGACCCCGTTGTGCTAAATAGTGATCGGCTGGTTGTATAGATGACATTGATTCATCGATGAGATGTAAAGTACCCATGTTAGTCCGAATGCCTGGGCAGCGGGCCGAAAATTCATTTTAAAGACGATAATGTGCGTCCCTTTAGGGCCTTAGTGGCCCAGAACGTTCTGCAGGGAGAGGGTATTGAGCGCCTTGGCCAACTCGATCTACGACCTTAATCTAATTGAGCTAATGTGAATAGGAAATGAGCTTCAGATATCAACACACAAGGCGCAACCTAGAAGCATCCAGGAGCTTCAGGTCATTATAATTCAAGAATGGGCATGAGAAGGCGTTGCGAAGCAGTTGTATTTAGCAATGGGTCACACAAACGCTACTGGGTCTGCATGTATAAACATAAATGAGGTTGTGAAAATTAATTTGTAAAATTCTTTGATAAATATGGGTTATTCCTTTCCTTCAGCACATGATTAAATATAATACAAAATCAGAAAATAAAATGTTTTGTTAAGTTAAAATTGATTAAACGTCAAATTGACATTAAAATTCTTCTGTACGACGGTAGTCATTATCTAAAATATTCCACTGAAATATTTCGTACTTAACAAATTGGGTAGTAATTTTATTCCAGATAAATACCTTTTTGGCTTTTTCTTTAATATCACCTTGTAATAGATTGAGTCCAACGCCTGTAAATTAAAATGATAATTAAAATAAAAAAAACATTTCTTGCCACCCTTTGTAAAAGCAGTAATGGAAGTAAACTTAATTTGGACAGAAACATGAACTGTAAAATTTTAACAACAACACTTATATGGTGTATGCATGCTTGTTTTCAACAGGTTAAGTGTTTCATTTTTTATTGTCTAAATTAAACTGTGCGTATGCCAAGAACTATAAATACACCTATGTTATCATATAACACTACAGAAGTGAAAAGTAAGGATACATCTGCTATAGTTGTTCCTTCAATTCTTGAAAATTTCCTTGGCAAGAACATCATAATTTTCAATTCTTAGAAATTTCTCTTGCAAATGCGTTGTAATTTTGAATACTAAGAAATTTAAGAAATTCTATGAAACACATGATAAAATTTAATGGCACCAACATAGTTATTTTAAGTTTTATACATTTCCATTGCAAATACATTATATATTTTAATTACAAGCGACTTTTCTGGCAATTACATTGTGTTTTTCAATTTTTAGAAATTTACCTGGACAAATACTCGTACATTGTCATTTTCAATTTTTATAAATGTCCATGAAAAATGTGTCATAATTTCCCTGAAAAAATGCATTATAATTTCATGATTAAATCTTGGTTGCGAAAAAAATTGTTTTTAAAAGGATTCAACATACCATGATTAATTCTGTAAATGTAATCAAAAATTGACGAATCTTTTCTTGAGTCCAGCCATTGTGCGATAGATCGCAGCTTCTCCTGTACCTCAGGCGATATAACTTTGAAATAAAAATGGACAAGGTCAATAAGTCAATATATGTAATCGAATAGTGATGACCGGATATGGTAAAGGCATAACTTAAAATAATTGAAACATATACAGTAAACATAGTAAATTGTAGTTAAAAATCGAAAGTACATTTCGTACCGTTAATCATAATGGATTCATTTTACACAAGGTTGTAAAACAACCAAAACAACTTTGTTGCATGAATTGTTTGTCACATCCTTATTTCGTCTTACATTTTTTAAAAAAAAAAAAAGGTATTTACAAGTCTCGTTACACTACATATATCTGCATGTTTAATGCTTTGAAGTATTTAATAAGAAAAAAACTTGCTAGTTATCCAAGTCTTATAAGAGCACTACATTCTACAAGTCTTTTAACAGCATTACATTCTACAAGTCATATAACAGCATTACATTCTACAAGTCTTATAACAGCATTACATTCTACAAGTCTTATAACAGCATTACATTCTACAAGTCTTATAACAGCATTACATTCTACAAGTCTTATAACAGCATTACATTCTACAAGTCTTATAACAGCATTACATTCTACAAGTCTTTTAACAGCATTACATTCTACAAGTCTTATAACAACATTACATTCTACAAGTCTTATAACAGTATAACATTCTACAAGTCTTATAACAGCATTACATTCTACAAGTCTTATAACAACATTACATTCTACAAGTCTTTTAACATTATTACATTCTACAAGTCTTATAACAGCATTACATCCTACAAGTCTTATAACAGCATTACATTCTACAAGTCTTATAACATTATTACATTCTACAAGTCTTATAACAGCATTACATTCTACAAGTCATATAACAGCATTACATTCTACAAGTCTTTTAACAGCATTACATTCTACAAGTCTTATAACAACATTACATTATACAAGTCTTATAACAGCATTACATTCTACAAGTCTTATAACAGCATTACATTCTACAAGTCTTATAACAGCATTACATTCTACAAGTCTTATAACAGCATTACATTCTACAAGTCTTATAACAGCATTACATTCTACAAGTCTTATAACAGCATTACATTCTACAAGTCTTATAACAGCATTACATTCTACAAGTCATATAACAGCATTACATTCTACAAGTCTTATAACAACATTACATTACATTATACAAGTCTTATAACAGCATTACATTCTACAAGTCTTATAAACAGCATTACATTCTACAAGTCTTATAACAGCATTACATTCTACAAGTCTTATAACAGCATTACATTCTACAAGTCATATAACAGCATTACATTCTACAAGTCTTATAACAGCATTACATTCTACAAGTCTTATAACAGCATTACATTCTACAAGTCTTATAACAGCATTACATTCTACAAGTCTTTTAACAGCATTACATTCTACAAGTCTTATAACAACATTACATTATACAAGTCTTATAACAGCATTACATTCTACAAGTCTTATAACAGCATTACATTCTACAAGTCTTATAACAGCATTACATTCTACAAGTCTTATAACAGCATTACATTCTACAAGTCTTATAACAGCATTACATTCTACAAGTCTTATAACAGCATTACATTCTACAAGTCTTTATAACAGCATTACATTCTACAAGTCTTATAACAACATTACATTATACAGTCTTATAACAGCATTACATTCTACAAGTCTTATAACAACATTACATTATACAAGTCTTATAACAGCATTACATTCTACAAGTCTTATAACAGCATTACATTCTACAAGTCTTATAACAGCATTACATTCTACAAGTCTTATAACAGCATTACATTCTACAAGTCTTATAACAGCATTACATTCTACAAGTCTTATAACAGCATTACATTCTACAAGTCTTATAACAGCATTACATTCTACAAGTCTTATAACAAGTATTACATTCTACAAGTCTTATAACAGCATTACATTCTACAAGTCTTATAACAGCATTACATTCTACAAGTCATATAACAGCATTACATTCTACAAGTCATATAACAGCATTACATTCTACAAGTCTTATAACAGCATTACATTCTACAAGTCTTATAACAGTATAACATTCTACAAGTCTTATAACAGCATTACATTATACAAGTCTTATAACAGTATTACATCCTACAAGTCTTATAACAGTATTACATTCTACAAGTCTTATAACAGTATAACATTCTACAAGTCTTATAACAGCATTACATTATACAAGTCCTATAACAGCATTACATTCTACAAGTCTTATAACAGTATAACATTCTACAAGTCTTATAACAGTATTACATTCTACAAGTCTTATAACAGCATTACATTCTACAAGTCTTATAACAGTATTACATTCTACAAGTCTTATAACAGCATTACATTATACAAGTCTTATAACATTATTACATTCTACAAGTCTTATAACAGTATTACATTCTATAAGTCTTATAACAACATTACATTCTACAAGTCTTATAACAGTATAACATTCTACAAGTCATATAACAACATTACATTATACAAGTCTTATAACAGCATTACATTCTACAAGTCTTATAACAGCATTACATTCTACAAGTCTTATAACAGCATTACATTCTACAAGTCTTATAACAGTATTACATTCTACAAGTCTTATAACAGTATTACATTCTACAAGTCTTATAACAACATTACATTCTACAAGTCTTATAACATTATTACATTCTACAAGTCTTATAACAGTATTACATTCTACAAGTCTTATAACAGCATTACATTCTACAAGTCCTATAACAGCATCCTCAAATATAATAAATTATATAAGTTTATATACATACCACTGATGGTTGTGTCGTATTCACCTAGAACAACTTGACGACAATATTTCAAAGTTACTCTTTAGGGACAACTTACTGTTATTTCAACAGAACTCCTCTTTGTTTGTCTCAAAGAGACTTAAGCCCACAAACCGCGTCAAGGTGAGAGTCCGTCTTGTGGGTTTAAACTGGGTGACTTCCTGGCTTACAGTACTGTTGTTTTAATTCGTCTATGGATTTCATTTTACATCGTCACATCCATTTTAATTTTTATTTATTATCTATATCTTTTCATTATTATTTATTAAGTTTTTTAATAAACATAATTTTACTAAAATTATAACAGCTTTATCAGGATCTTCATCCTTATTATTATTATTATTATTATTATTATTATTATTATTATTATTATTATTATGTTAAAACATATCTTTAAATGGTTAACAATTTTTATATACCTGACGTCAATATACACAAATAAACAAATATATATATATGCAGCAATAAAATGTCAATTTGTTATTGGCAATATGTTTCCGATGACAATAATGTAGCATTTTACTGTGTGAAATTTTGCTTTATGTTAATAGGTTGTGTTTTTGACACAGTGTTAAAATGATTATACTCACTAGTTTCAATGCGTCATGTCAGTTGAATTATGTAGGTGTTGTCTCACTATGTTGAGCAATTCAATATTCAAACGTGTAATGGATGGTGAGAGCACGTTTAAAAGATCGACATTTCTAACAACGACCAGAATATCAGCTTCATTTATTCCAACAAAGAATACGTGATATATGAACCGTGTCACGACAAAACAAACCAACACAATGGGTTTGCGACCGGCATTGATCCAGACCAGCCTGCGCATCCGCGCAGTCTGATCAGGATCCATGCTGTTCGCTTACAAACTCTTTAACAAGTAGAGAAACTGATAGCGAACAGCATGGATCCTGATCAGACTGCGTGGATGCGCAGGCTGGTCTGGATCCATGCTGATCGCAAACGCACTATGTTGGTTTTGTCATGACACCGGTCATATGTATTCAAGACTGTCATAATGGCATTGGGTTGTAAACAGTCAACGGTATTTTGTTTATGTCGAATTTGTTAAAAACGCTGGCTTTTCCATAAAAAAAGTGATGTTTAAAAATGGTTGAACTCATTTTGATTCAAATTATATGTATTTCTTAAAGAATAAACCTAACTCTAAGATAATGTTAAATGAGATATAAAAACAGTAGCTTTCATTTATATTGATCCAGTATTCAAACATTAAATACAGTTAATTAAAAAAAATCAGAAACAACAATGAACAATATTCATATAGATAAAGAGTATAATATTTTACTATAATCAGACATTATACATTATCAATAGAGATTTACAGCTTGTACGGATAACGATAGCCGGAGACGAACAACGGTTATAATAAACGGGGGTTATCTCAAAATATTATCATTCAATTAAATACAGTAGGTGCTTTAACCTTTTTTATGGCAAGTAAGATAAGTACAAATATATACAATTGTTTATTTGTTCATACACTAGATTTTTGCCTGAACGTTAATTCTCTGCTATGTAGCGTGTTCAAGACATACACAGTATTTTACTACATTGTATTCTGCTACGTTTTAGGCACTTTCTCTGTTAAGGCCCCTATTTACGGCGTATTTGAGCTGACGTGTTTGGTGTCATAATATGGACATAAGTCAGATAAATTTAATTGACAAGTTCAAGCACTCTTGTGAAAAATGGTATTAGTGCCGATCTGAGGTAACATTAATACTGCTGGGCATTATATTCGATGTCCCGAATAAAACTGTTCTTGTGTTTCATTCGTGCATAAGGCTACTGATTCCATAAAAAGTTCCATCGATTGCTATCACGGCTATTGAAATTCTGTTCCTGGTGACTCTCATGGCAAACCACTCATGAACCTGTGGCAATAAGACAAATATTTCAGACGTAGTTAGAAAATCAGGATATATAGCATTGTTGCACTTGGCACTGATATGTTGAACAATGACGAAAGCATCATAAATTTCTGGAATGTTCGAAACCACAAAAGCACAAAAGAACTATGTTTCTTGCAAGAAGTTTAAGAGGCTTGTATGATGAAATACGACTAGTTTCTAACAGATCTAAAAAAATGTTTCAGCAGTTCCCCCGGTCACTTGAAAGAGATATAAGAAAACTTATTTCTGCCACTTGAAATGTCTTTAACGATTCCAAAGAAAATATAAGTTATACTTAGTATCGGGTTAGGCTGTGCTCGAATGAGTTCTAAAATCATGCAAATAATTCCTAAGTAATTGGTGATGTCGGGGGGGGGGGGGCTTAACCAAAGCCGGTAAAATGTTACTTATTGCTTTGATTGGTTCATTGTCCATTGTTACCTAAATTAAGACACATGTATGCCTGGAGTTTTTTAATATTCATTTTGATGTGACATAAAAATTGTGTTGAAATAAGTTTAGCAATACTTCATAAACTACTATTATCTTTTTGTACCGTCATATTGCACGATTTATTATTCATATAAAGGGGAAATTCCCCACGGAGTTCACATGGGGCAATGTAACACTAATAATTGTCGATAATATTCCAAAGGAAAGACACAACAAAACATTAAATCTGTAATTCTGCTTCTGTAATCGGTTTACCCTTTTGCTTTTTGTTATAGAGGATATTTGTGTAGTTCAGTGTAAGATCGGAATATATTTCTCCGAGTGAGCACCAAAAGGTATATTTCACGAGTGGCGCAGCCACGAGTGAAATATGAACTTTTGGTGTTCACAAGGTGAAATATATTTCGATCTTACACTAAACTAAACAAATTCTCGTTTTATTATATGCAAAACGTTTTAAAAAGGCATTAAACCTAATACTGAATGAAAAGTGCGCCAAATAAAAATACAACGTTAATAAAATGTTAAGATATAGTTCCCCCTTAGCATGATGCATTTTGTGAGAAAGAAATCCTCAAAGAGAAAGTTTGATCTCACTCCTGGTCCGTGGTTGAGAACCAAATCCATCCCTTTAATCAAAAATTGTTTCTATGGCCATACAAGGTTTTTGCCATAGACCGCGAAATACAACTTTTGTTTGGTTACTAGGATATGTTTTCATGTGTAAATGGTATAAACTTTAAATGTTTTAACACTTACTTTTTGTGTCATTTCCATCTGTTACTTTCCTACCAAGTGCGACATTAAGCGTCAAGGGGTTGCGACATTTAGCGGCAATCAATTTTTGTGCGACATATAGCGGCAACGTTGCGACATTTAGCGGTAGGCGATAGCGACATATAGCGTTGATTGCGACATATAGCGTCAGCGTTGCGACATTTAGCGTTAGTTGCGACATATAGCGGCGTTGCGACATATAGCGTTGCTACAACGTGTCGTCATTTACGACGTCACGTCATTAAGTTGGTCCCCAGTACTGTGTACGCTGGTATTTTACTGAAACAACGTAAGGGGCTTAAATTCAAATCTTTGAAAATATCAAATTGATAATTTCACTGTTTAAAACAGTGAAATTATCAGATTTATATCACTGATATATTTCTATAAACCACCGAAAAGCATGTAATAAGTATTGTTACACACAAATGTGCGCATTAAACGTCTTTTAGTTTCGGCCATCTTTAGAATGCCGGGATCGACACGAGAGAACACGAGGCCAGTCAAGTAGCAGGCCAGTCCCATCAGGATAATCAACCAGGAACAGGAGATTTAAGGGAAAACATTGCTAATGAGCTTTCATCATCATCAAAGAAGAAGACCTTAATTCCCCACGAACACAGAAACGGAGAAGAAGAATGAGGTCGCTTGCTGTCATTATTTGGGAAAATCCATTATTTTACAACGATTTTATTAAAAACAAAGTTCCAAGATTGCTTCACTAGCTTGATGTGGAGTAATATTCTGATGAATCAAATTAGATAATCAGAAAACACATAACAGCGGACTTTTGTAATAGAAATAAATGCAATTATTATATTAATTTTGACTTGGCCTTCTGTTTTCTTTTTTTTTTTTAATCATTTTGAAACGCCCCCTTAAAACATTAGCCGTCTCCGTCTTCGTCTATCGGTATCGGCTCAAGCTAAAAATCTCTATTACCATGAATACAAATGTTGATTGTATATAGTAACATACATTAAAACAAATCACTATAGAACTATAAAGATTTATGATCCGATATGACATATCTATATACACAATGTATAACAGATAATGAATTGAGCCGCGTCATGGCAAAACCAAAATAGTACGTTTGCGACCAGCATGGATCCAGACCAGCCTGCGCATTCGCGCAGTCTGATCAGGATCCATGCTGTTCGCTATCAGTTTCTCTACTTGCTCTAGGGTTTGTAAGCGAACAGCATGGATCCTGACCAGACTGCGCGGATGCGCAGGGTGGTCTGGATTCATGCTGGTCGCAAACCCATTATGTTGGTTTTGTCGTGACGCGGCTCAATTGTTATACAACAAAGTATTATTACTCATCACATAAATGTTCATCTGAAATAACTTGTATCTTTGTCATTTTTTTTTTCCAAAAAATATTGTATGATAGATTTTATTGCTTTTTATCAATATAAAAAATACTTAAAAATGTGCCGAATGTAGACCAATCCACTTCAAATGAAAATCTGGAAGTGTTGATAGCGGACACTCTCATTAGAAAAATGGCTTCATGGTTATTATCTCCAAAAACTACTGTAACTTTTCATTACCGTATTTACTTCCTCTTGAACCAGAAACATTCATTACAAAAGAATTAATCCTTCTATATTAAGTCCAAATTCTATTAATTTAAAAATGAAATCAAAATTAAACACAATAGTTACACGGTATTCACATTATCTTATAGCATAACTTACATGTAGCTATCACTTGCCTCATTAGTGAAAAAGAATGATATCATTAGCAAATTGTCATTGTTAACACGTTGTAAATATAACAACCTATTCATCAAACAAGATATATCAGGCTTAGCAAAAATATATTTGTTTCTACATCTATATTAACCACACTTTTTAAAGCCTTTTGATTCCTTGGTGCAATTGTTTTGTAATGCATCGTTTATATATAAACAGATTAAACCATGTGTTGATATAGTTTATGTTGTAACCACCCCATCCCCACCCCCAGACAACGAAAATATGTGGTATATACTCGTATATAGACATTTAAAATTGTATGCTTCAATGTCTTTCCAACTTTTATCTCGGACCCTCCATCTAAAGTTATTGATTTTTTTTATTCTGACCCTTTTCTTTATTGGCTATTATTTAGGATTTCAATCATTTTTTTATTCTTATCACATTTATATGTGAGTGTAATGATTAACATGTAAATGAAATGAAAAAAGTCATGTCTTAAAATAAAGCAAAAATGCAAAGCATAACATTTGTACCTTTAGTACAGGCTGGTGCTATTTGTGAACTCAACAATAATGACAGTAAATCAGATTTTATGAAATCAATGCTAATTTAGATGAAAACATGTTAATCCACCTTACACTAGACTATGCCAATACAGCCGAACACAAGTAATTCGTTTTTTATAATCTTATTTTTATCGAAGTCGTAACAAATAAATCATTAAGCTATTGACTAACATTTTTATGTATCTGTTGAATGTTTATCCTCAAATACTTTGTTTTCGTTGTGCAATTTTATGTTAGTAACAAAGTTAACAATCTTGCCTAAATATACGCATAATGTCTTCATTAATCACTACACGTTTACACAGTATCGTTCAATTTTACTGAATTAAAATTGCGAGAAAAGTATAATCGTTTGTAATAATAAATTATGACAGGATATTTTGAAATAAACATGTTTTAATTTAGTCACGATTCATTGTCTTATGCTGTGTATTTTTTTCTTTTCAAAATATACAAAATGAACCTAACAGGATAGGGATATGGTGAGAAAAAAAAAGTTAAAATGCCAAGCATGGGTCAAAATATGAAAAGTTTACATGTTTCTTAAACTTATTGTTATATTTGTTATAATGTTTGAATTTTTGAAAATTTACTTAGACATCCGCTGATGTGCGGCTTTGATAAACACCTATTACTAGTTGTATTGGGAATGATCCGGTGTCCGGGATGATAATGAACACATCAATACATTAGGGATTTAAACCAGCAAGACAATCTCTGAAGTTAAGTCATCCTCAGTAGTTCAAATCAACAAGATAGTCTTTAATATAGAGTCAAAATCTTATATTGAGTCGACGTTAAGGATTTGTATACACAAGACAAACTCTCACATTGAGTTGATATTAGGGATTTAAAATACACATAACTAAAATTCGTCTAAATTAGGAAATTGAATCCCCCTGCCCCCCCCCCCCCCCACCCCCCAAAAAAAAAATTTCATATTGATCGGCATTTGTGATTTACACACAAAAATGCTTACTACTGTATACTGAGTCGACATCAAGGATCTAAGTCCAAAAGATCACCAAAAGGGATGTAAACACACAAGTAAATCGGAATTACTATACAAAACCTCGTATTGAGTCGACAGGATATGATAGGATAAGATCATATGATATAAATTGATGCTTCATTTGAGTTCTTTAATCAATACAGTAGCGATTAAGACAAACACTGTTTCGAATTGTGTATCGGTTATAAAAATTTACGAGTGCGTGCATAGACAACATTACTCACGCCCGTTTAACTCACAACGAGTGAAAAATGTCCATCGGTTAAAATGTTGTGAGCAACTTCCGTTCCTCGTTGTGAGCACCCATCTTTGACGTGTGACACGATAAACAAGGTGACTTTTCCATAATTTTTGAAGATTACATACATTTATGTAAAAATATCGGAATGCAGTTAGCTAGCTATGTGTTTTCCGAGTATGCACATGTAAAGATATTGTCTGTTGGTAGACAATTTGATGGAAATACCGTGCGACGCAGTCACTCGGGGTAGCTGGAAAACTGGAGACAACTTCTCTTTGGACCTAATTTAACAATGAAAACGTCGATTCTGGTGACGTTTTGTGCATTCTTACCTAAAACAGATGCCCACAAGTCATCAGCGTAAATTATTATCTGAAAGTCTTCGTAGAAACGAAGATATACTCTATTTTGCTTTAATCCTCGTTGTGAGCACCATAACCTCGTTGTGAGCAAGACAAGCGCAGTGCTTGTCTGGTTTTAATATGTAATTCAAATGGCAAGAATACAATTTTCAATCTACCAAAAGCAATCAAAACGTTTTTGTACAAAAGTTTATCTTTGCAATAGTTCTTCTTTTTCTTTTTAAAAGTTTTTTTGAAAATTATTCTTCATATTCACAAGTCATCAGATTAACAGAAGAACTAATCAGTGTAGGTAAATCAGGTATTTTATTTCGTATAATCTATTTTGGCGCGAGTGAACATCACGGGAGTTTATGAATATTTCAACAATTTCACAGTCTGTGTGATACACACATACATGACTGTGTTTATCCTGAGCTGAAGACTGACCAAGTTATGTAAAACAAGAACTATCACGGTAAGTTGACAATGCCCCTGAAGTGGTGCTTTGTCCTTTGATTTATGGACCAGATAGATTACTTGTTTTTGGACAATTAGATCTTCAATGTGAAGGTAATTCAATGCCAAGGTGAAATACATATAGGTCAGTTGGAAGGTCTTGTCCAAAGGGGCATTATGTCCAAATATGAATTAAATCAACTTACTTATAAAGAAGTGATGACCAATCTTAAAGTTTTTGGATGTTCAAGAAGGTCAATCACGGTACAAGATTAAAAAAATACAGATCAGTTTGAAGATCTTGCCTAAAGGGGTGTTGTTTCAAAATATGAGTAGAATCCGTTTACTAATAAGGAAGTTTTGACCAATTTTTAAGTATTTGGACAATTTGACCTTAAGGTGAAGGTCATTCAGGGGTCAAGTTCAAATAAAATAGGATAGTTGAAAGGCCTTGTCCAAAGATGTGTTGTGCCTAAACATTATGCCAGGACATTATGGCCAATCTTAAATGTTTTTGGACAATTTGACCTTTAAGGTAAACGCGATTCAGGGGTCAAGATAAAAAATACAGGTCCGTAGGAAGGTGCTAAGGGATGTTGTGTTCAAATATGAATCAAATCCGTTTTCTAATAAGGAAGTTAAGGCCAATGTAAAAGTTTTCGGACAGACGGACGTACCAACTTTTGATATTTATGAGGCAAATCAGCTCATAAACACCACCTGGACCAACGTCCATTAGCAAAATTAGCTCAAAAAATAGCTCTTAATTTGAATTTTATGAGTTTTTGTTCTTTATTTAACTACGGAATGAAGCTCATAAATATCATATATTTGCTCGGACTGACAGACGAACAGTTCAAAACTAATATGCCCCCCTTTGGGGTATGCGCAACGTCAAGTGCAAAGAAATGCTGCTGTGCAAAAACGTTTTAATTGCTGTGGTATATTGAAAATTATATTTTCAACATCTGAATAACATATTAAAACCATACACGCACTGCGCTTGTCTTGCTCACAACGAGGTTATGGTGCTCACAACGAGGATTAAAGCAAAAAGGGTATATCTTGGTTTCTATGAAGACTTTCAGATAATAATTTACGCTGATGACTTGTGGGCATCTGTTTTAGGTAAGAATGCACAATACGTCACCAGAATCGACGTTTTCATTGTTGAATTAGGTCCAAAGAGAAGTTGTCTCCAGTTTTCCAGCTACCCCGAGTGACTGCGTCGCACGGTATTTCCATCAAATTGTCCACCAACAGACAATATCTTTACATGTGCATACTCGGAAAACACATTGCTAGCTAACTGCATTCCGACATTTTTACATAAATGTCTGCAATCTTCAAAAATTATGAAAAAGTCACCTTGTTTATCGTGTCACACGTCAAAGATGGGTGCTCACAACGAGGAACGGAAGTTGCTCACAACATTTTTACCGATGGACATTTTTCACTCGTTGTGAGTTAAACGGGCGTGTTACTGTTTCTAGGCATTATACAGAATGTCGAAACATGTAATAGAAAAAAGTGCATGAAGGATAGTCAGTGACATACAAGGTAGAAGTCTTCGGTTAACTTGCCTGGACACAAGTTTAGAAAATGGCAAGATGCTATTGTATTGAATAAGTGCTTTCTTATTTTTAAGATACCCAATGTCAAAAAAAAATATTTATAAATAGAAAAAATATTGAGACAACCCCATTACGGAAATATTCATAGAGGATGCTGTTATCATTTATCCGGTATCTTGTTTGTTTGTTTGCTTGCTTTTTGTTGTGTTTTAACCACCTTTATACATTCATTATAAAAATAATAGATTCTTAGAATATTTTCCCATAGTTAAAGTTAAGATTGTGAAGAAGAAAGGAAAATTATCGATAGCGTAAGGATGCAATAAGCAATTCATACAACAGTTTTCTTTAAATAAAACATATAAAAAAATTCATATATCTTCATATAAAGAATGTTTACCAAAATTAAGAAGGTAGATTTTACATCATTGTTAAAAAATCTTTAAAATACATTATCGGTTAGGATGAATAATTTCATTACAAAACAAATGATATACTCACTTTGAGATTCCACTCCATATGGGCCCTGAAAATCATAACATATCATAGATTACATTTGTACATCTCAGAAATCCGGTTATAGCAAAGTTGCATGTATATTCAAATTTGACATGTAAGTAATTCGTTCTTTAAATTGATGAATTCCAAAAAGTATAGTCAGTATCCCTTTGATTTAAGTCTTTCTTCTTTTTGATGTGTTTCCTTTATTCCGATTTTATCATTATTATTATTATTATTATTATTAATTAATAATAATAATAATAATAATAATAATTATACCAAAAAACAAATAAAATAAAAATTATGGGCATAGAAACTTTTCAAAACCTAATTGCACTTTCCCCTGACCTGAAAAGTCAAAGTAGCAGGGTCGTGAATTTTGTAAATGTGTTTTTGCCTTCGGATACTTAAAGGCACATTATGCCTCAGAAAAAATGAACCTTTTACTTCTTTAGAAATTGCAAACATGAATTTTATAATGTTTAAATAATTGTTATAGAGACTGTTAAATGCTTGTTATTTTGACTTCCATGCAAAATACTTATTCACTATAACTTTAATAATTGCAAAAAGAAAACAGATAAAAAAGATTGCCCAGGTAATTGACCAAATGAACAACTTTTTTGATGCTATAAAAAAAAATAAAAAGCTTTTGAGAAATACAAATAAAAGCAATATCTGGGGCATCAAGTTTTTCATTGGCCAATTACCTGAACCATCATTTTTATCCGTTGTTTTTTTTAAACAATTACAATTATAGTGAATAAGTATTTTGTATGGAAGTCAAACTACTACTTTGTTTACATTTCGCTACTTTTATGACAAATTATTTCACATTTATCGGTACTTTTCCTGGTAACAAACATTTAAAAATCTCTAAAATAATTATTTAAACATTATAAAATACATATTTGCACTTTCTTAAGAAGTAAAAAATTATTTGTTTCTGAGGCATAATGTGCCTTTTATTAACGCGTTCGTAAGATAATACAGATGTTTCTTAAAAAATAGGTAAAATAGGTCTTACCTGAGAAACACCGAGTATGAGTATAAACAAAAATATATTCATTATGTAAGACTCGCATAAAAATAATTCAATGATCAAACTATCAAAATTTCTTCATTTAGAATTGTCCTTTTCTGGTAGTAAATCCCTATGTTAGAATGGTAAGTAATAAATTTTTGACCAAAGTCCGGCGATAACCTGTGTCTAGCTTAAAATGGACATAACTATGCTGGCACCCAGGAGTTTATCAGAGTTTATATAGATATCATTTCCGCGTTCCCGTATTGGAGCCATATTTATAATAAAACTATTTGTGACGTAAAGCATTTGGGTTGATATATGTAATCTTTATCACTAAAAGTTTAAATGCAGTACGTTTGGGTGGTAGTTCGCTTAAATACACAAATTACTTTTGGAGGTAAGATCAACAAATCATGAAAACTATCACATTTGGTCACCTGTATCATATCATCATGTAATTTATTTCCAATCCTAGAAGGAAATGATTCAGCGATATGTATTTTGAGTGCGTAATTGTATTGAAAACATGGTACTTTGTTAACTGTTGGGCTGTAACATTTTTTATTCTTATATTTTGTTTGTTTTTGTTTGGACGACACAATAAAGGTCATATAGCGCCGAAACAGGAAAGATGATTTTGGGTTACATCGGGTGTTACTTTAAAACAACGCAAGGGTTTAAACAACCTGAGCTGTCGAAGCTATGAGAAGCATACACTCCAGTTATTCGAACCCATCAAGCGGCCTCTCACGATAATGCAGGGTTAAACGGTGGCTACAATTCTAATGCCTCAATTGATAAAGGCAATCCCTCAGTTACAATGGGCTTATTCTTATGTATCCTCAACTTATACCTACAGGTCAGAAGTCAATTAAAGATGCCTGTAATTCTGGTAAAAAACGCTACATGTTTACTGACAAAAATTTATGAAGTCAAGCTTTATCATTGACAAAGATGCCAGGCCTTCACTAACCCATATTGCACATATCGCAGGGATAACAAAAGGGTTAACTCATTTTAAAATTAGGCGGAACACTGCCAAATGGATACTTCATTTGCTGACATCTGCCCAGAAGAATGAGAAATGTCAAGAAAGTTATTTACGTTTGTTTTTTTTTAAATACCCATGTAAACAACCAACTTTTTGTAGCTTTAACAAACAATTGGGATTCCACTATACATGTAAGCTCGTATATGATTTTTGTTTCTGTTATCATATACATGTATTTTTGCTATAGTGTAATTGCATAATATTAAAATTTTATTGTTTATCTACCTTAAATATCCGCCGTATTCTCCAGACTTGTCATCCTTTGACCTTTTCCTCTTTCCTAGACTGTAAGGAATTCTTGCAGGTCATTGCTTCAAGAGTAGAAATGGACTTTGGTCGGCTACTGTAATGTATACCTAAGGAGAACTTTGTTAAAGTTTGTTTTTTTTTGTTTTTTTTTTTTTTTTTTTTTTTTTTTTTTTTTTTTTTTGTTTTTTTTTTTTTTTTTTTTGTTTTTTTAATGAGTTGAAATAGAAAACTGAAAAATATTTGCTCTTTTGTTAAATTTATTGACCATGCATTATAATGCATTACAATATTAACTCGTCCTCGTCGTATTTCTAAAAATACATGATCAGATGGAAGGAGCGTTCTATACATTTATACGATCAATTCGTTGACAAAAAAACGAATGCTCCAAATGATCAATCACATAATAATGAAGGTTTACTAAAGCGATAACATCAATGTAACCAGTATAACATACATTTAAGGCAACAGATATTGGATACAATTAAACGACAGCATCAATACAAGTAGTCTTAAATTCACTAGCACAAAAGCTCTAGGAGCAACTAGTATCCAATACACTACCACAATAGCATCAGAGTATACTGGTTTTAAATAAACTACTACGATAGCATCAGAGGTAACTGGTTTAAATAAACTACTACGATAGCATCAGAGGTAACTGGTTTAAATAAATTACCACGATAGCATCAGAGGTAACCGGTATTTAATACACTGAAAATATTGCATTAGAGACAACAAGTATCAAATACACAAAAACAATAGCATCAATGTAATCAGTATTAATTGATCGTAAACTATAGTATATGTCGTAACAAGTATTATATACACTAAAACGATAGCATCAGTGGTAAGTATGAAATAAACCGAAATGCATCTAATATCTACTTCACGAAAACGATAGCATTTGAACTAACAAACGGTAAATACTTATAAAATGGGGGAAAATCGTATGGTTCAAAACTTAAAAATATCACAATGCGCATGTTTAATTGGATTAGTGCAAACATTTGCATTATCTTAATAATGGCATTGATTTTTTTCTGTATAGTATTACTTTTTAACACTGTAAGATACTTCTTATCGGAATATTTAATTCATTATTTCATATTATGGTAAAGGAAAATTCATTCGTTGCATATTGTCAACAAAATAAATTAATCGTTTGTTATACAGTTACGTTTCTCTATTAACAAGACTTATAATAAATCTCTGCGGGCCGAAGAACGGACTTGGACTCAGTTTAATGAAAATCCTTTAAATACTTTGTGTTCATTTAAAAGATTTACTACCAATCAAACTAGAATTCCGCTAGCGGTCAGTCTGTCAAATAAAGGAGTATAAAGTATTTCAGAACTTTGGCTCGATAAGTTTGAATATTCTACAGCCGTGCGCTATCACGTGTTGTCAGGCTTTGAATTCACGATACTTTTATGTAATTATAAAAATGAGTTTAAACTAACAACTAATCGTTTAATAATTGGTAAACAAGTTTTCAATGGTTCTGATAACGGCGATAAAACTTTGAAACATTTTTGCGAACGATCCAAGTAAATTGTTTTATATAGCACGGAGACCTGCTTCACCTTGTTATATGAAGGAATTTTCACCAGCGTTATTTGTTGTACGGATTAGGGTAACTAGGTTTACCAAAAAAAGGATTTTGATAGTATTAGTGATAATGATGCATATTAGAAAAGATGACGTTTTAATTGCGTATTTATATGCACGTCATCGCTGTCTTTTTAGGGTGTGTGTGATTTTTTTTAGGGTGGTGTTACTTCTGTGGTTCTTCTTGTTGTTGTTGCTTTTATTTTTTTAATGTATCTTTTATGCTGATAACTCGTTTTATTGCTTTTCTTGTTTTTAAGTCTATAAAAGTACTTGAACCCTAGATTCAATTGTCTTCTTTGTATGTATATAAATACATGTAGAAAGCTTGTACACTAATTGAGCCGCGTCACGACAAAACCAACATAATGGGTTTGCGACCAGCATGGATCCAGACCAGCCTGCGCATTCGCGCAGTCTGATCAGGATCCATGCTGTTCGCTATCAGTTTCTCTACTTGTTATAGAGTTTGTAAGCGAACAGAGTGCGCGGATGCGCAGGCTGGTCTGGATCCATGCTGGTCGCAAACCCATTATGTTGGTTTTGTCGTGACACGGCTCAATTGTTTTATCTACGATCTTGATGTTGATTTGACAACAACAAACAATCTTTAGTGAAAACAACGGACAAGAAAACTTCAACAAGGAAATAATGGTCACGTTGTACAGGTCAGACATGACTAATTTATCTAAAGTAACTACAAGGGAATGTGGAAATCAGTCGATCATACGTATTCTCCCATGTTCATCCCAAAATTTGACCTTCCAAATTGAAAATTAAAAGTATTGTATACTAGTACATTTCAAGATATATGTTTAATCTACGTAAATTCTAAAAGATGAGCAATGAAAACGAACTGGTGGAACTTACAGAATTGACCAAAAAAATACTTATTGAAAATGTTATGGGGACAGATGTCAGATCAGACTATTATTTCTTTCCTCTTGTAGAAAGAGGGTCCTTCTGAAGTACATCCTTATTCTCTGTTTTATATACAAAATGTATATTTACAAGAATAAAAAAAATAAAATATTTTGGTAATATCTGACCTTGTTAGTAAAAAAAACAATACGTATTTTAGTAAAGACGGACAAAGTTCCCATATATTACGAGTGTACGGACCATGGTATATTAGTCATATACGTATTGCATGATATACGGTCCTGTTCAAATTTATTTTTGCCTGTCTATATATAATATTCGGAATTCCGTACCCTTTATTGTATCCATATATTTTCCGCAGTGGTCATAATGGCGTATAATTTCGTTTATAGCGGGATTTTGACACAGGGCGATTGTTTTAATGACATAAAAATAAACGCCCTGTGATAGCGTGACTTTTATCCATAGGGGTGGGGGAAATAAAATCACGTGTACCGAAAAAACTGAGTCGGTGACCCTCTATTTTGTTTAGTCATTTAGACTGAGTATACATTTTAAAGTACGTTTAAAGAAACAAATCAAAAATTTACTTCAGGAATTTTTTAATCAGCCACTTTAAAGCCGAAAATGCGGCTAAACTGAACGTCAAATTTAACACAAAATTAACAATTTTCTTTCCATTTTTCAAACATTTTTCGGCGTAAAACGATAAATTTTATATCAGCTAAAAGGAAAAATAATTTCCGTCAAATGCTGTAGAATTTAAGATATTTTGTCCGCCAATGGCGTTGAAATAACCGTAACAGTTGCCAAGGATACGCAAAGACGTCATGTTCAAAAACGGGCTCTGATGGTCAACTTTGACGCCGTGTGTACAAAAATTGGCTGAAACTATTGAAATAAAATCAACGGAACCTAATCAGAAATATGGTCAACTATTTGCATGCCAATTTTCAAGGCGCTACTCGAAAGTTCGGAAAGTGTCGCGTTCTACCTTAAATAAACGTTAGTATTATAAAATGGTACGTTCAAGATAAAAAAAGGTACTCCGTGTACGGCATATGCATTACATATATTTAAAACAAATGATGAAATTAACAAAAGACATAAAAGTGAATCAACTCATAAAAGTGTATCTTATGAAATGGAAACAAAATATATCGAAGTTTAAAAGAGCATATTCATAATGTTACTAAATATGGACGCATTTGAGGTAGTTTATCAACGTTTAAAGGGATGTTAAGCAGATGGTGAAAATTTTAGAAAGAATACACATCATTCCATGGAAATAAAATCCTACATTCTAAATAGAATTTGATTCCATAATCAAAATGATTTTTTACATAATGATGTAAAATTTCTGACATTTAATATCTTATGAAGCATACTTCTGCTAAACGTTATTCTATTCAATACACCAAGAACACTTGATCCGAAAACAGTTTGTCAAACTTCTCCATAGTTTTTTCTAGTAAATCAGCAGATTTTTGCCTGTGATCTGCCCGTATTACATTCAGTTTGTCTTGTTGAGGGTTAGGTGTTTCAATCTTTTTCTTTTTAAATGCTTCACGTAATAACCTGAATGATCTCCCACTTTTGTCCATCTCTTTGTCTTCTTCAATGTTCTCGTTTGATGATGCTGATCCGAGACTTGAACGAGAACTTCTCCGTGAACCTACTGGTGCACTTCTTACATCTCTTGGCTGTAATGCCGCCATTACTTTAGGCGGTGCTGACTTTCTACGGACGTCGCGGGCGGGAATAAAACGGTGACTTTCAAAATTTGCAAGTGACATTTTTCTCCGCCTAAGAACTCCAGAAGGTGGTTTCTTCGTAATGTTTGTCCACGAGTTTAGAGTCTTTATGAAATGTTTCTGTTGTTCAAGCGTTTTACTTTTATCTAGAAAGGCTTCGTCTTCTGACTCTTCAGAATCACTATCAATTTCATCACTGTCCATATTGAACTTAAACTTAACAGAACTTTTCCCCTCATCCCTATAATATTGTCTGGGAACAATTTCAGTAACAGGGCCTATGTCCGCCTCTTGGTTGCCCTGGAGACGGCCTTTAGACGACTGAACGCGTAGTTGCTGAAACTTGCATTCATTGAAATCTGCAGATTTAGCATCCAAATCCGTTTTAAAGCGACAAATGACCTTCCTGTCATAGTTAAATCTGTCAAGAAAAAGTTTCTTATGTTTTTCCATACTCTTAACATACAAATCCTTTTTCCGAACTGCCATCTCATTAGCGGCGCGAACTTGGGGGCTGTGCTCTTTGTTTATTCGCTGTCCGCTACCAGTGTCAACTGAAAGTGATTTCTTCGTCCTTCGCTGATAATCGAGTCGTCGAATTAACTCCCCCATTTTTATTCTTTGATCAAAATTTCATGAACCGACCATTATGAACCATGAACTGAAATAGACAACAAACAAGTGTATTAAATAGGAGACAGGATATTTAATCTTTATGTTGAAAAAACTGGAAACAAAGTGATCCCTTAGAAGCATTAATCACAACAAAATAACAAGAGAATTGCAGACTCGGTTTTACTGAGTCTGTACATGAAGGATAATGAATACGAGCAACATCCCTCACGCCCCCTAGCACCGGCTTGAGCGGTACTCGATTCTCAACACTCAATAATGCTGGCATCAATGATCCCGAAGGACCAGAAAAATATAAAATCACTGAAGTGAAGTGCGGGGCAACTTTTTACAGCTGCCACACAGCACTTGGCACCTGCTGTTGTGAAGTATAAAAGTCTGGAAACAAAGTGATCCCTCGGAAACATTAATCACAACAAAATTACAAGAGAATTGCAGACTCGGTTTTATTGAGTCTGTACATGAGGGATAATGAATACGTGCAACATCCCTCACGCCCCATAGCACCGGCTTGAGCGGTACTCAATTCTCAACACTCAACAGTGCTGGCATCAATGATCCCGAAGGACCAGAAAAATATAAAAACACTGAAACACGTACAATCACGAATTATTTTTCATTTTGTCCATTTCTAAGCTAAAATTTTCACTTCGTTGTCTACGCTATTTTTATGAAAAAAATAATTCATTTAATAATCGTGTAGGAGGTAATTGGTATTTTACTTGATATGATCAAATTAAGCTGTTTAAACAAATGTATCAAATACAGATGTATAATGAAAACATACCTTGTTTCTGCTATTTCACCAAACTAGTTATTCCAGTTATTATATATAATACCCGTATAAAAATCATTAAAAAACCGCAAAGTTCCGAAGCTGATATTAAAAATAAACCTTAACATATAAACCATCTATTCTTTTCTTTAATTTAAAGGTAACTATGCATGTATTTGCATTTACTATAATTCACATTTATTATTTTACAAGGTGACGATATAATAATTTAAAAGCGAGGATAATTTCCCATGATTCTATAGTGAACCATTGTTCCGTTAGTTTAAGATTATACATTAAACAAAAGAAAACATTTTTCACAGTGATCGGGTTTGAATGTATTGTTTTTGTAACTTGCACTTAAATGTCAGTTTGTCTAAAGTAATTAAATGTCACAATGTGTTGTTGACGAAGATCGAATTATTTTTAAAACATTTTAAAAGAATTAGTAAGTGTTTTGATCTATTTATTTTTTATCAATAAACACTAATATTTCCAATCTAGTTTTCGTTACATTTGGAAACAAAGAGCTGGAGAAAAAGATAAATAAAATGCTTTTATTACTATCATTGATTGAAAATAAATGAATATAGACATCGCTTTATTTATTTATTTATTTATTTATTTGGGGGGATATGGTAGGGTTACATCGTACCAACACAGTGTAGGTTTTAGGGCGACTTTCCAGCTTTACTTGTAAAGGAAGTCCTCGAATATAGAAAAACGCACTAAGTTTCATATAGGAATGTTCCGTACATTTATGGTTTTCATTATTTCTTCATTTAACAGAACTAACGAAAAATAGCACGAAGTACAACATTCCGTCTGTTATGAATTTACATCATCACATAAGTGGGACATTCGTCGGAAGCATTGAACCACTAAATATATTAAATGAAAAAAAACAATAGTAGTCGTTTTTTTGTTGTTGTTTTTTTTTCATCTGAGAAAAGAAATTGTAACATGTCCAATGCCCCTTAGCACCGACTAAAGCAATATTCGGTCTTCAACATACAATACATGTATTAGAATAACTGATCCTTGAAGGGCCAAACAGTGCAACAACTATACATAACTATTATCTTTTTCTCGCCAGGCGTTTGTAGAATTGACAATTGAATCATTGGGCATTAAGAATATGTCAGGGTTACTGACAGGTAAAATTATTTCATCTTGGATAAAAGCAAAAATTTGGAAACAATGTACATTAACATAAAATATGAGAGTTAAACCGATAATCGGTTCTGCAGTTCATTTTAATCAAAACAAAGCAATCAAAATGTCTATGTTGACAATATTTCATCTACGTAAGTTTTTAGGATTCCATCCTGTGCGCGTGGATCTACTTCCCGCTAAAAATGGAGGAAGTGCATATTTCGTCATATCTGCTTTGTGAAGCTTTTGCTGCAGATGTGCCTTTTCTTCTTTAGTTTTCTGTAAATTCTCAACGAGATCAAGATTGGTTTTCTTCAGTTTCTCATTCTCAAGAACGCTTTCTTGAAGTTTCTTTTCGAGATCGAGTCTTTCTTTTTCTTTCTCATCAAGGAGCGTTTTCTGTTTCACTAGCTCGTCTTTAATGTCACCTAGAAAAAATGTCCCGATAACTAGTGTTATTTATGATCCTCTTTTCTATTTCGTTCCCTTAAAATAGTGAAAAACAGAATCCCCAAAGAAAGTCCAACACAAGCAAAATTGAAAATGTTGCAGGATTGGTTTGATTAAGACTATTCCTACTAGTACTTCTAAATTTAGCCAATACACAAACTTTAAGGGAAAGTCTTTCAAATAACAATGTCAAAAAAGAGAAAAAATGTATATACATTAAAAAGAAAATTCAATTTTTTTCTATAAATACAGGATTATCTTCATCTTGTGGCATGGGATTCATCATATTTCACTCCTGGCTACGGCTATCATGAAATATTTATTTTCATACCACTCGATTAAAATAAATCATCTATTTATAGGGAAAAAACTTGAATATCCTCTATTGGTAAAATTGTGTCGTGTACCTGTCTCACGGGCGTGTTTTTCCTGGAGTGTTCGTATATGCTGCTCGAGCGATTTGATCTTCACCTCTAAGTTTTTCTTCTCTTTGTTCAAATGTTGAACTTCTTTCTCTAATGTGAATTTGTCCTTTGTTAAACCTTGTAACAAATAATATGTAAATGTTACAAATAATCTTCAGTCTTAAGTCTTAAAGTCAGTTATGAAATTTTAAATTTCATTTCTACACCCATTACATAACTTTATTAATTTGACACCCCTCATCCCCCCCCCCAATAAAAAAGAGAAAAAACAACAGCTTAGGTGTGGATGGTCGCAACCATAGATCACAGACTATTGCACTATTGGTAATTTAAACATACTTTAGATTTATTCTGAAATATTGTGTTATAATGTCTAGTTTTAAACAATTGCCTCTAAAAAGAGGTTTTAAAATCCTTGAAATGAGTATATTACCCTTTAATCGAGCATGTCTGTCCTCGTGGTCTTCTTTCAATCTTTCCAACATATTCTGTAGTTGTTTGTACTCTCCTTCCTTTGTTTCTAATGTTTTCACCAACTCGTTCTTCTCCTTTTCTTTTTCTTTTATAAGTCTTTCAAGGTGACCAGACCGTCTCTCCAATTGTTTCTCTAAATCTTTATTTTTCTCTTTCACCTAGTTGAAAAACATATTTTGATTTTGAAAAACAATAGATATAATTACATCATATTATTACATCATGTTATTCCTCATCGACATTCCTCATGAAAAATATCACATAAAATATTACTGTAGAGTACTTACTCTTTCGATTGTTCTATTCAAAATTACACAAATGTAAAACCACTAAAAATGAATGCCATTACATTGATAATCTATTTTCATATTAATGTGAAATGCAAAGTTTCTTTTAGGAATCAAAGTAAGCGATGTTTAAGAAAACTAAAATAAACTTAAGGAGACAAAAGCTTGCATTAAATACCTGATCATATTCGGCTTGTTTCAAATCGATTTGAGCTTTGAGGACCTTTACGGTCTCCGTTACAAAGGTAAGTTCAGTTTTCAGTTGTTCTTTATCACCCTTAGTCTTTGCTAAATCATCCTTAAGTTCCGTGTGTTTGCGTTGTAAAATGCGAAGTTCCAGTCGGTCTTCATCGCGGTCCTTCTCGATGTTTGCCCTTAGTTCTCGTAGTTCAACTGTAATTTCTTCTTTCATTCTATAAAATAGATATACAGAGCATAGATATACTTTAGAAGGTAATGAAATACAGCATTGATATATTTCTATAGTGTTACTGTCTGGTAAAATTATTTGAAACTATCAAGGTTTGCTTTTTATTAATGTTTATTATCATTGTATCATTGTAGTACCTATGTAAATCCTCGGGTTTAACGGTGTTGTGTCTGGTATTAGTTGTTATAGAAACAGCCTCGTGTTCTGGTAGAGCAGATGGCACATTAACATTCTTGTCAGGACCGGCCACTCCATTCCGTGGGTCGGGTATAACAATTGAAACACCCTGAAAAATTAATGCAGTTTAACCTGAATCAGAAATTAAGAAACCATTGAAAGATTACACAAATTTTGTACACAAAGTCACATAACTACCTGGAATATATTCTAGGGTCATATCTATTTATCGTACTGCAACGCTGAAACATGAAAGCAATGGTAAACAAAGACGGAGCCCCTAATAACACACAACCAAACAATACCATCTAGCAGGAAAACATAAATGAGCCACGTCATGACAAAACCAACATAATGGGTTTGCGACCAGCATGGATCCAGAGCAGCCTGCGCATCCGTGCAGTCTGATCAGGATCCATGCTGTTCGCTATCAGTTTTTCTACTTGTAATAGGGTTTGTAAGCGAACAGCATGGATCCTGATGCGCTGTATGCGCTGGCTGGTCTGGATCCATGCTGGTCGCAAACGCACTATGTTGGTTTTGTCGTGACCCGGCTCAAATTATTATGCTTGAGACACTTGTCACAGTAAAGAGTTGATCATTTTACAAACATCACCAAATATTTTTACAAAACAAGCTTTCAGATATCGTAATTTTAACATACAAAAAATGTAATTAAATTTTAAAAAAAACTTGTTGACATATAAATAAGAATGAAGCAAAAGTAATATAAATTTAAATCAAATGAGTTTAATCAATTTTGGCGGTTCAATTTGCAGCTATTGGGGACTTTAGTGCTTTTAGTGATCAGTGCATTGCAATGCTAGTCTATCCATTTGTTGATACCTTCTGAATGTCAGTATTTTATATGAAACGCCTAAAAATGATAAATAGATGGTTGACTTACAATCAGTGATAAAAAAGTACGAACAATTGGCTTAGGCCTATCTACGTTTTACAATCAACTTGTGCTCTATTTCGCAATTAGGTCTTTGATGTATATAGGACATATCGTGTTTTGTCACATTTCTGTTAAGGTCAATAGTCTATTAAAGAACCACACCTGCAAAAAGTTGTTTGCGTGATTGTGTTGGCTTCTTTCCATATAAACAGTGTCTTACCATGTGATTCAATGATACAACTTTTTTTTCTTTTTCAAAAAGTACAGAATGATACAATTAAGCATTCAATCGTGCACTTTTCATATTAGTAGCATGTCAAATGTCGTACATATTAAATTGTCTTATGCGCGTATATATGACACCAAATAGGAACTAAATATGGACCAAGTAATACGAGCCAGGAGCGGTGCATTATACAGACACGCAATCAGTGACCATTCGATCACGCAATCAGTGACCATCCGATCATTGGGCTAAAAAATAAGGCGATGATGATCAATTCAGATAGACAATCGAAAATATGTGGGGAAAATATTGAACATTTCGACTTACGAAGTGTACACTAAGAAATAACTCGGCAGTCGGCAAGCAACGTCACGGCAGACGTCGTTCAGTGACGTTATGTTACTTCCCTTGTTTTGTTTGTTTCTATTTGTATGTATGATAAAGGTCATATTGTAAAGCACAGATTTTCGTTACACTTGTCAATATTAAAAAACGAGGATAAAGATAAACGAGGCAAAGCAACGTTCACAGAACGCAGCCCCCCCACCCCCCGACACAATCCAGTCACATCAGTGGGGCACCCAGAATGCACCAAACTAAAAATTGGGAGAAGACACAATGCCGGTGAAAGGAGGTGGGATATGTAATAAGTAAAAAGATAAGAACTAAAAGGGACCAATACGGGAATTATATTGACAAGGGATGTAAGGGGAAAATAAGGGGTAGAAGGGGATGGGAAGATCACAAAACGAGATAAGACGGGCAATAGAAAGAATATACTTACCGTTAACGACAATATAACAAGATAGGAAACCACAAAACGTTCAATTGTATAAGCTTACCTGACGGGGAATTGTTTTATTGCTGATATTAGGTGGACGCCCTATTTGTCGGCTGCTTTGATTTGAACCTTCTGAAATATACAGACGAAACTTGTTTAAAGTTTGATATAATACAGATGGCATCAACTTGTATCCTTTTGTTTTTTGAAAATGTGTTCTTCCTGAAATAGGAATCCATACACTCTTTAACAAGTTATGTAGAAATTTACGAAAATAATTAAAATATCATTTATTTTTATATTTCTAAAGTCATGAATGTATTAAATTGAAGAAATAATCAAACTTACCAGAGGAAACAGACACCTTTGGACTAAGATCACCTGAATGCATTCCTTCTAATTGATTTGCTAAATGACCGTAACCACGTGACCTTAATACTTTCAGAAATACATCATACGCATCGTGCTTACAGTTCAAAAGCAAATACAAGAATTCCTCGACGCTATCCTGGTCAGTTTTGTGACTTCTTTTCAATTCCATCCACTTCTCTGGTGTAACAATCCCTTTTTCTATCAGAGGGTCAATAATATTGCCTACATGCAGTGTTTTCTTGAGGAGTCCCCAATGTTTTAAAATTTTTATCTCATCTTTTGGATATAAACCATTTTTACTGGTATCACGTTCATTTTTATCATCCTTTTCTTGTTTCTTTTTCTCAGTTTCTATATTATCTGTTGATTCACCACGTGAGTTGTCTGCGTTAAATGTATTAATCACGATACGTCTGCCGGCGTCAAAACGCTGATCACTCTTCGCTGTGTGACGTTGGGGTCTGCTAGGGTGAATATTTGGTCCATCTCCCATCCTTAAATCTATCACAAATTAATAAATATTCAGATGAAATTTGTCACGCCCAACATTTGCCAATTTGACCTAGCTATGTTTCGTCAATTTTACAAATTTAATTAAAGAAATCATTTAATTTCAAATTTTTATTACCCAAAATTACTCTATATTTATGTTATGATACTATTTTCTTTAAAAACATAGTATAATCCCTGATAAACGATAAAGAGACCTTCTATAAGTTTAAAACGAAAAAAAATGGTTCCGGTTCTTATATTGCCTCAAGTATTAATTCTGTGAACATATAGTTATAATTCGATCTCCTTTTTAACACTTTTCCTTCTGTCAAGAAGTCAAAAATAGCTCGGGAAGGTTGACACATTTGGATCGGGTAACGTTTTAAATACAAACCTGTCAAAAATATAAACAAAGAAAGATTGTATTGATCAATGCGAATGAACTTGTTACGCAGTTAGTCACCTTTTAAAGGTATTTGTATAGTACATTTTAACAATGTATCAATATAGCTATTTAAGTAGAAATAATAATAACTCGCAATATTTTCCTGGTACATTTGTATTAATCCTACTCTGAAAAAATACTTATAATAAATAATCTAACCTTTTTCAAAAGGGAATATCTTAATTTTGAAAGCCAAACTCCATTTGATGTAATTAATACTATAAATCTGACAGTCATTTTTGTTCGATAAATATTTTCACATTCATTTTCAATTAATACAACTAAAATTAAAGTATAGAGTGCAAAGAATATTCATATGAATCTTACCCCGGCTGCCGGTCCAGACCGAAATATCTTGCTCGATGGTAACTGATGGATACGATCGAGGCGCTGTCTATATCAAGCTTCATTTCCTGTCTGAGACGACAGCAGAAGTTTGATTTTTCTTTTATATTATATACAAACTATATTTCTAAATGAACTTACGAAAACTTCTATACCCGGATACCCGGACTTCTGTTTATAATTATTTTGATAAATATAGTGTTGCCCTAGAGCTAAACTTGTATAACTTATCTGCTTGTTATTATTTGGCAGTATTCAACCTTCGTAGTGAGCAAACGGAAACTCACAAATTAAAGAGATCATATAGCACCGGTTTCCAAATTCGAGAGAGATGGGAAAACGATTTTACTGCGATTTCTGTGATCGGTCATTTGCTGACAGGGGTTTGAATAGGAAAAATCATTTTAAGGGATTGCAACATCAGCGCATGAAGAAACAGCATTATGATAACTTCCGTGGTAAAATAAAAATCGTAAATTTATTCGTACCATAAATTTTCGTAAGCAAAAATTATGTATAGGTAATAAGGTATATCAGTTTATACTGTTAGATATACAGAAAATAATATTTATTATTATTTTAATTTGTTCCGTTTTATTTCTAAAAATATATATGTTGCAGAATGATTGATAAAACACTAAAGGTGATGGTATTAAACCTGATAACGATTCGTCCCACTGACGATTCGCCCCATAACTATTCGTCCTCATTTTAGTGATGATAAACATAACACTAGCTATAAAAGCTTTTACCGACACAACAGACTATCCTTAAACATGCAAACAAACAACCTGTATAAAAAATATATAAAGTGACAATAATGTTCATCTATGACCAAAAGCTATACAATTAATTAAGATAAATAAAAACAAGTGTGGGTTCTTGGTTTAAAGACACAAACTTTGAAAGTAACATATGCATTTTTGACTTTTATATAATTTTAATTTATATAAAGTGCCATATGGCTAGACAATACAGTGTGTCCTGGCTAGCTGGACGTGACTCACATACAGCTTATTTGATAACTTTTGGCAAACCATATGACTAGCCACTTCCATAAAACAATGCACCATTACATGTATTCTTGATTGAATTTTATATTATTTGTTAAGACAATAGAATGAATGCAATAAAATAAAATCAGTACAGTAGAAATAAGAATACAATGGTAAGCCTACAAAAATTACTGTTTAAGTATTACCGTTTTATCTTGTCAGCATGGTGACCACACCTTTGTATCACACTGAAGTATATTATTTTATGTATACATAGTTTTTATAGTAGCTATTTATTTCATATTTTCAGATGCTGCTTCCATTCTAGCTGAGGATTCAAGTAAAACACCATGCAAAAGATTCTTTATGGGTATGTTTGAAATTTCAATTTTACTAATTTTATTCAATTTTTGCCAATAATTTGCAACTCAGTATATAAAACATTATGTAATCTAGCTCCATGGACATTGTTATTGGTAAACTAACATTTTTGTAAAATTTATAAAATTTTCTTTATTTTCACTAAATTATTCTTTTATCAATTTTTAATATAGCATTACTTGCTTTTGGTATTTGATTCATTTTGCTGATTAGATGCAAATTAAAAATTTGATATCGACATAGATTTGACCAAATGTTACAGATGAGCAATATAGGGCCCTCTTGTTCATTTGGAGATTTTTAGAGTGGGGAGCCAAAAAAAGTATAATATAGGCAGTTAAATTAACTTAGGATCAGTTGATGGAAATGGTGTAATGAATATTGGTTTTAGACAGTTCCTCTCTATTCACAGGCTCTTGTGATTATGGTGATGGTTGTAAATTCTCTCACATGACACCAGAAAAAAGGCAGTTCCTTCAACAACAAGGTATGGGCAACGTTGAAAATAATCATTTATTTCATAACCTTTTCCCTCATATAGATGTGTTTTGACAGCTTATTGCCCTCCCCCTTCCCCCTTTTTGAGGCCTCAAACAGTGAAAAAACACTCTATTTAGGCCCCAAACACTGTTTTGCATCTGAGAAATGTTGTTAAAAAAGTCACCACTTTTTCGGCACCACCCCCTATCCAAATGGAACATCAGGGGTTTGCTAGAAGGGGGATGTGCCCCCTTCTGTTTGGAAGGTTTGAAGGGGGTCAGTAGTCCCTCTCATCACCAAGAAAATTTTGGACATTTGACAGGCTAAAAATGGCCTCAGGTCGATCTTAGGGTAACTAGTAACCGAATCTGAAAGCCTTTTACTCTATCTCAATTCATTGAGAAGTTGTGCACTTTGAAATCAATTTTGATAGAAAAAAAGCAATGCAAAATAGTGATTTTTGGCAATTTTTTTATGTTCCCCTATTGCCATGGTAACAGGAAATTTATGATTGAGCATGCTGTTACAGAGTCAACATTTGTGCCAAGTTTCATCAGTATTGAAGCATTTTTCATAGTTACATAGCAGTTTCAACTTGTAACAGGAGGCTTTTCAATGAAAACGGCCATTTTTCACAATTTGCTCATGGGGTTAAAGATTATGGCAGCACGCCTCCAGATTCCTGCTAAATTTCAAAAATTTATTAAAATGTTAAATATTGTGAAGTGAACAAAGAAAATACTTTATACATTGCAAACAAAAATAAGTAAAAATATGCAAAAAATAGCCTTCACTGCATAAGTAACGCAGAAGAAATATGGTGATAAATACTGCAAAATCAGTCATTAATTGAATATAGCTTGTAATTTTTTACTGAAAACTTTTTACTTCTATTTAAATTAAATTACATATATTTATATTACAAATTTGATTTTCTTGAAATATTTTGGTTCATCTAGAGAAATGCAGTGAACACACAGTTTCAGAAATTTGAGCCGCGTCACGACCAAACCAACATAGTGCATTTGCGACCAGCATGGATTCAGACCAGCCTGCGCATCCGCGCAGTCTGATCAGGATTCATGCTGTTCGCTTACAAACCCTATAGCAAGTAGAGAAACTGATAGCGAACAGCATGGATCCTGATCAGACTGCGCAGATGCTCAGGCTGGTCTGGATCCATGTTGGTAGTAAACGCACTATGTTGGTTTTGTCATGACACGGCTCATTTATATTTTAAGAAAAAAAATATAAAATGAATAAGTATTCTTGGTCCATACACATGCTTAAATGCATTTGTTACTAAAGTTAGAATCTATCTCTCTGAATATATTTCAGCCTGTTTCTAATGTAATAAATGTAGTACGAACTACATGTATCTCTGCATGTTTAATAAGATTAATTAGTAATGGAAGTGCCTTATGATAGCTTGACACAAGTGTTAGTAATGAACAGACTTCCTCAAGTTTTCTGAATGTTGGCATGATAAAGGTGTTTTGCTGTAAAGCAAGCATTGAAATATTGAGTCTGAATTTAGAACATGTATTGGTTAGTTCACATCAGTAAAAAAAGAAACAGGAGGAAATTTTCTATCTTTAAGACAGGGCTTTGTGAATTCTGATACAGTTAAAAATAGTTTATTTAAAGGTGCATTTTTATCTCAACTATTCAAAGAAAAGAGGTCTATCCTACTTACCTGTACATAGATTATGGCAGCGTAGTAACATTTAAGTTAGAGCTTTATATGCAACTTCATTTACAACTTCATTATCTCATCATCCACTGAAGATAACCAGTATTTGCTTGTTGCTTCACTGTCACACATGTCTTTAGGTCAGTTTCTAAGGCCCATAGCTGTTGTGTGAAATTTTACTTAATAATGACTAACTTTCTGTTAAAAGTTTTACATGCAAGAAATCTTCGAAACTAAAGAAAGTATTGAAGCTTCTTCACACACCTTAGTGATTATCATTAAAGAGAAAACTCATAATTATGTCATATATTTTCAATAAAATCATCCTCTTTATTATTTTTCTACATTATCGATGCTCTTGTTTTACTATCAGTCATTAATAGGCCTAATTGTCAAACATGCTAACCCACAGACAGCTCTTGTTATTCTGTTGACAAAAGAGAAATTTCTTCACATTTACTTCCTTACTAAATTTGTTTATGATATGATATATGAATGTGTTGTTTTAAAATTTTATGTGTTATTTTTAACCAATCAGAAAATTGTTAAAGCTTTTTTTAGTCAAATTAATTTCTATTTTCATTCAATTTCTATTTTAGTTACTAATGATAAAGAGGAGAAGGAAAGAAGACTTATGTTAGAGGGATCAGAGCCTACATTAGAAGAGTGGTTGGAGAAAAGAAACAAGAAACTCAGGAAAGATAACCCATCTGAAAATAGACCAGACATACATTATGAGTTACCTCCCTTCCTAATGCATGTACCAAATCTGCCTCCATCATTGCTACCTCCAACTGCTGAAGAGCTGATAAATAAACCTCACTGTGAATGGGGATGAAATGTAAATGAAAGACACAAAGACTAGCTTTACAAAGACTGTAGAGGGATATGAAAAAAAGTTGTGTCTTATTGAAAAAGGAAATTATACCAATAGTATTGGCAATATGTTTGTGTGAACCCTACCAGCATTTTGCAATATACTTGTGTAAACGCTACCAACAGGTCTGGCAATTCCCTATCAGCAGATCTGGCAATATTCTTCAAGTCTTGTGTGAACACAACCAACAGGTCTTACAATATACTTGTGTCGACCCTACCAATAGGTCAGACAATGAACGTGTGTGTACCCTGCCATCAGAACTGGCAATATACTTGTGAGGACCGACCATGCCAGCATATCTTGCAATGTACACATGTGAACCATACCAATAGATCTTGCAATGTATTTGTGTTGATGCTACCAACAGGTCTTGCAATATACTTGTGTGAACACTGCCAGCAGATCTGGCAAATATACTTGTGTGGCAATATACTTGTGTTGACGCTACCAATTGGTCTTGCAATATACTTGTGAAGACATTATAGCTACAGGTCTGGCAATATACTTTAGTTAACCCTATAATATACATTATACTTGTATTGACCACACCAATAGATCTGGCAATAAATTCATTGCATTGTTACATTACAATGTTATTGTATTATTTCAAGAATATAAAAATCTTGTAACACATTTTTAGCTCGACTATTCGATAAGAATAAGAAGAGCTATTGTAGTCATCCGAGTCCGCGTCAGCGCAACCACTTATTAGCTCGACTTTTCTATGAAAAGGGGAGCTATCCTACTCGCCCCGGCGTCGGCGTCACACCTTGGTTAAGTTTTTCGTACCACCCCACTTTATTTCAGAAGTATTACAAGTATGGCTTTGAAACTTACCATACTTGTTCACCATCATAACCTCCATCTACAGACAAGAGTACATAACTCTGTCAAGGTTTTTGACAGAATTATGGCCCTTTTTTGACTTAGAAAGTGTATTGAGCTTGGTTAAGTTTTTTGTACCACCTCACTTTATTTCAAAACCATTGGAGGTATTGCTTTGAAAACTGACCATACTTGTTTACCATCACGACCTTCATCAACAGACAAGAGGACATAACTCTGTCAAGGTTTTTGACAGAATTATGCCCCTTTTTGACTTAGAAAATACATTGAATATGGGTAAAATCCACTTATTGCCTTAACCCTTTGAGATATTGCTTTGAAACTTTTAATGCTATTTCACATCATTACCCCCATCTGTACGCAAGAGAAGGTAACTCTGTCAAGGATTTGTTTTAAAAATTAAGGCCTTTTATCGACTTAGAATCTTGGTTAAGTTTTTAGTACCAGTCCACTTTTTGACTGAACTGTTTGAGATATTAATTTGAAAGTTGGAATACTTGTTTACAATCATGATTCCCAAACATGTCCAGGAGAAGGTAATTCTGTCAAAGATTTTATTTGAATTATGGCCCTTAACTGTCAATGTTTTGTATTATAGGCAAGCACTAAAAAACTTAAAAAATCTAAAAAAATTCATTCCTATCCACTTGTTCACTTTACCATAAATTATGTCATATAAACATTGCTGTAATATTCAAGGGTATCAAACAACTAGTTATTTTTCTCTTTTGTACTTGAAATAGATTTCTTGAAAAATTATGTTATTATGTCATTTACCAAGGTGTTCTGAGTGACGTAAAAATACCTTATTCTCTCAAAGTGGGTTTAATACTATTAATTTATTTAAGGCTCAACTCAGTTTTTTTTTCTTTCTTACCAGCCCTCTTTTGACTTAAACATTTCAAACTTTGCTGCAGTGTTCAAGGGTATCACACAATTCAGTAAAATAATTCTTCACTAAATATCTTAATGCTCATGGCCATTGTTCACTTTAAAAATACAGAGATTCTTGTATTGCCTTTTACTGCAAAAACTTTTTTTATTGGCAAGCAATAAAAAAGTCGAGCGCGCTGTCTTACGGACAGCTCTTGTGTTAAAGTTTTTGTAATACCTCAAATATTTTCAAAGTCCATTTACATATGGCTTTGAAACTTTGCACACTTATTCACCATCATGACCCCAACCTATAGACAGGAGGAGGTAACTGTATCAAGCACTTTGTCAGAATTATGCCCCTTTTTAGCTCGACTATTCAATAAGAATAAGTAGAGCTATTGCAGTCACCCGAGCGTCGGCGTCAGTTTCGGCGTCTGCGTCGGCGTAACCACTTATGTTAAAGTTTTTGTAATACCTCAAATATTTTCAAAGTTCATTGACATATGGCTTTGAAACTTTGCACACTTGTTCACCATCATTACCCCAACCTGTAAACAGGAGGAGGTAACTGTATCAAGCATTTTTTTTTACTATCAAGCACTAAGAATAGTCGAGCGTTGCTGTCCTACCGACAGCTCTTGTTTGACTTAAAATTTACGTAAAAGTTTTTGTAATACCTCAAATATTTTAAAAGTCCATTGACATATGGCTTTGAAACTTTGCACACTTGTTCACCATCATGACCCCAACTTGTAGACAGGAGGAGGTAACTGTATCAAGCATTTTGACAGAATTATGACCCTTTTTCGACTTAGAATTTACATTAAAGTTTTTGTAATACCTCAAATATAATCAAAGTGTATAAACTTATGGGTTTGAAATTTTGCACACTTGTTCACCATCATGACCCCAACCTGAAGACAGGAGGAGGTAACTGTATCAAGCATTTAGACAGAATTATGCCCTTTTTTTCGACTAAGATTTCATGTTCAAGTTTGCATACCACCCCTAATTATTTTCATATTTTATTGACATCTGGCTTTGAAACTAGTTGAAATATTATATGCTTCTTTGATAGCGTAATAGGACTCTCTCCAAGGCCTTTATTTAAAGAAAAATTTTGCCATTTTGTAAACTTAGAAAATTTTACATTATCAAGGCTCTTTTACTATCAAGCACTAAGAATAGTCGAGCGTTGCTGTCCTACCGACAGCTCTTGTTTATGGTTTTATATCATAAATATAATGCTCAAATGAATATTTATCAATATTGTAAGTTTCAAAAAGCATTATTTGTAAAAAATATTACCGAATTTACATTTTCATGTTAATAAAGGGAGGTAATTAGACATTCATTTTCTATAAAGTCCAAGTCAAATTTTTCACTAAGAAATGAATGCATATATTTTAAAGATTACATATAATGTAGAAAAATATTTGCAGTACATATTTTATATGTTCTTGACCTTGAACCCAATGACCCCTAACACCACCAAACAATACAGAACCACCCTAAGTTTTTACCGACAAAATATGAGATATATAACTTTTGACTGACTAGTTAGCCATTGAATATGATGCAAATTCACTGGTAGAATGTCAAATTGACCAGGCGTGTGACAGACTGACAAACGCATGGACATATAAGGTGACAATAATATACTCCTTTCATTCGGGGAGCATAAAAACACAAGGTGTATACCGCAGTCTCGGTTTGGTTCAGTTTTATGTGCAATATCTGCCATTAAACCCTCCCCTACTACCTTGCCAAGCACCGGTTTCCACAACACTTGAAGCGCTTGTTGCTGACTTCAAATCAGTTGCACTTCGCTTATGTGGGTTTAAATTGAATCAAGGACTTTGATTTTTTATATGAGGAAGATATCCAGCTAAATTATGAAGATCGGAGGTTCTTCTCGACTGTCCGCTTTATAGTGCCTGATATAATACACAAGAGCATCTGAGGTCTTCCTCCATTAGTAAAGCTTAAAGGTCGCCATGTGACGTTTACAGTGTCAGTGTGATGTGAAATCGTTAAGTTAAACACACTAATTTCAGGTGCTCTTTCACCAGTGAGACATGTTGGTATGATCAGTATAACTACCAATCTATGCCTTAGACAATCGACAATTTGAATCTCTCGGATAGGGACTTATTGAAGGCTTTCCTTTTCCAGATCGACAGAAAACTCGGCTATATAACATAATATTTGTGTCATAATTAAAGGCACAGTATATCTTCATGATCTATATTTAATCTTTAGAAAAGAAAAACACGAGCTTGTAAGGTTTAAATAACGGTTGAAGATCATGTTAACTGTTTATTAACAAACGGTTTAAGAAGATGTTAACCTGCTAATTGCTTATTAACTGAAGAAAGTGAAGCTAAAATTATTTGTCATAAAATTAAAAGTAGCAAAATGTAAACAAAGTAATATTTTGTCTTCAATACTAAATCATTAATAATTTTACTAAATGTCAAAAAGCAACAGAAGCAAAAATGATGATAATTGGCCAATGTGTAACTTTTAAGAAACTATAATGTCACTCTAGAAATAAAAAAAAGCTTTTGGGAATCAAAAAGGGCATACTTGGACATAATGGGCCTTTAATAAATTAACGTAGATATTACAGACTTATTTAAACTGGAATTGAAATAACGCATATATAGATATATGTAGTAGATCTTTTATTCATTTGTACAATATAAGATAATAAATACATTCTTTATATCATATATTAACACAGAAACAATATATATGTTATACATATAAAAATAAACACAAACACTGAAATTTATATACATAGAAATAAAAGCCATTTCATCGACACATATTTTATATATGTTAATATCATAGTATACATGTAAAACATAAAACTTAGTTTTAAAAACTTGTTTCTCTTCGTATCCACGAGGTAACATAAATTTTACAAATTTTAGAGGCATATAAAAATAACACCAGATATCATAATTGGCAAGTACTGTACATGTGTGTAAGGTCACTATTAGGTCATGCATAATGCTATGTAAACGTTCAAAATAATAGATAGATGCAAAAAATAAAATTTACTAAAATTTTGTTTGGAAAAAAACACCAAAAATAGAAAAAAATGAAAATAGGCGTCTCTCTTTACCTACTACATGTATTTTGTAAATAATAATGAATGAGTTGTTTTTGCGTAGGTACGTCAAGTAGCTAAAATGAGTGATGGATTTCTAATATCTAATATGGTCCTTCATTGTGATTACCAATATATCTTAAAATAACAGGTGTATGTAAAAATTTGATATGCAATTATTTTATATTTGTGTTATTCTCCGATTTGAAATTCATGGAAGGCCACAAATGTAATAGTGTTATACTCTTGGAAGGCCACCAATGTAATAGTGTTATACTCTGGTTTGAAATTAATGGAAGGCCCAATGTAATAGTGTTATACTCTGGTTTGAAATTTATGGAGGGCCACAAATGTAATAGTGTTATACTCTGGTTTGAAATTTATGGAAGGACACCGATGTAATAGTGTTATACTCTGGTTTGAAATTTATGGAAGGCCACCAATGTAATAGTGTTATACTCTGGTTTGAAATTTATGGAAGGCCCAATGTAATAGTGCTATGCTCTGGTTTGAAATTTATGGAAGGCCACAAATGTAATAGTATGATATAATTAACCTGCTACTCAATATATGCTTGTAAACAGCAGACATATCTTATGTATAAATTCATTTTATTCAATCACACTTCATTATTCGTCATGGAAAGTTTTCACGTAAACAGCTTGACATATATTACCAGATATTAGAAGAAGAAGAAGAAGAAAAAGATCATTGATAGGTCCTTTAAATTTCCGCACTACACGTTAAATTTACATGTACATGTACTAAAGATGCGTCTGGCGATTTTGGGTCCTTAAATGTATATAGTATTAAATATATGTTTTTCCTCTTTCAAATAGTCAGTAATGTCACCATTAAGGACTTAACGAAAAAGTGTATTTCGTAATTGGCATATAGAAAAGTTATGCTTACATTGAACACAGAGTAAATTTTCTAAACAATGCCCATTTTATACTATAAGCACCAAAATTAATTACATGTACGTTGACATTCAATATAACCTTGATTTATAATTAATTACGTTGACTTTCAAATTATAACCTTGATTTATAATAAAGTACGTTGACATTCAAATAATAATCTTGATTTATAATTAATTACGTTGACTTTCAAATTATAACCTTGATTTATGACATCACTTTTATGACATCACCACAAGCACCAAAATCGCTAGACCGGCTTATATCGATTTAAAATAAAGCGATCATGATCACAAGTGTGTAGTTTCAAATTTTTCTTCAAGCGTTTTCCAGTCGCCCATTTCAACCAAGTCATTTATTTCTGATCGCACATATTCGTCGTCAACTTCAATTACCTCTCCTATATAGTAAATGTTCTTTGATCTTGTCCAACTGAAGGAATTGTCAAAATAAAGTAAATCTGAAAACATATAAGTATTTAAACTTAACAAAGTGATTTGAATTTAATTTGTAAATAACATATACAGTGCAGTTAAATTCATGTACATCGGCAAATTTCGGTACTTTCCTTATGTTATAAAGATGATAGAGCATCGTCAAAGAAACGTCCTCACTAATTTCAAAAATGAAATATATGACTTGTGCACATGTATAATAAATGAAAAGTGAGGAACTTAACTGACCGATTAAGTTTGAGTGCTTAATGTTAAGAATAAATATACCTCTATCAGTTGAATGTAAGACACCGTAAGTGATATCATTAATTGAGCTGCCAACAGTATAGAGACTGGCCCAGGGACAGACTAGACCGATGTGCAGGCTGGCCTGGCTCTATACTGGTGGTCACGGCTCATTTCTTTCGGTTACAACAAGTAAGGGTCAATAAAAAGAAGGGTCGAAAAATTGAAAATACCAGTCTTGTTTGGAGTAAACTGACCTGCATGCAAACAATGTCCTATGGGATTATTGTTTAATATTCAAACATCAGATATATTTCAAAGTTGTGTACATCAATGATGTGGTTTTTATGTTTTATATTTGTCTAAAAACTTAATGTTGTTAAATCATTCCGTTTCATCACAACAATGATCATACACTTATATTGATGTGGAATGTCCGAAGGATGAATGATACATGTACGCTTTGAAATAGCGCACGTAAAGTATTTTATAAACAGTTAAAACAATCATGGGAGCAGAAGCAAAAAAGGGCACAGAAGATAATGAGCGTTGTTTCATGAAGCTAGGAAAACATCCTCTGTTTTCACGTTTCAGTACAAGATCCTAACCATATTTAAGTGTTTAATAGTATTTGTGAAAAAGGTTTGACATGGCTGAGGGAAACAAAACATAATGTGCGTGGGGAAAGTGAATATCATGAATAATTCCTGATTCATGCATACGACCATTGGCTGTGCTTGTGAACATTTATGTCTTGGTTTGTCTTCTATGCATTCTTTTTCTGTTACAACGTTGTAGACTGATGAAATAGTTGTTTACATGCAGTTATAAATTTACAATAATTGTGCTGAACTAAGTATAACAGTAATCGGCTACGTCAGTATCTGACTTTTATGAATATTTGGAAACGTCGCAAATGTCGTGCACACATTTTAGCACGTTTTTCTCATGCATAAGCAACGATAACAACATCTACATTCGCTTATATATATGATAATTACTGGTCGTTCATGATTTCCTCTTGTTGTACAACCTCTGTCCAATATTTTATTACTTTTTCTTTCACCCAACTGAACGAATTACTAAATACAAGTATGTCTGAAAATAACCGGTATCAAATTTTTGTATTAAACAAATATATTTGTTCGCCATCTAGTTACAGATAAACAAGTAAGGTAGGTCTTTGAATAGGTTCCCTAATAAATTCATCTTTTGTACAGTAATATCTCGTTTTACTTGACGCCATGCCATTAACGAGAACCTATCATGTGCTCCTCTAAAACCTAGAAAGCTTTTGCATTGAACACACTGTTTGGCCGTATGACGATTTCAAACGTTTTAATTTGACTTCCTTAAAATAATGATTTTTTTATATATATTATGCCTTCTAAATATATCAGACAGCACTAGCTAAATGTAATATGTTTAAAGGTTTTCTAAGGTGAGGGAGACCTTTTATAGGAATTTATAGGAATTAGTTGTTCACCACTTTTGTTCTTTAAAAAGTACACCTTAGTGTCTCGCCCTTTCTTAAAGACGAATGTGTTTGCATTACTAAATTTCTGTTACATTGTATTAATGTTTTATTACAAATGATTTATGATCCAATCACATATATTATTATAACAATGCTGATTTATTTCTCCTGTACTGTTTACATATAACGTGCCCCTCCATGTGCCAAAAACGGTCACGACACAAGCCTCTACCATACCTCACAAATTATTTACATTCCAATACCCTGCGAATTATACCAAGAGCGAAACTGAAAATACTCTAATACAATAGTTTCTGTAAAACCATATCTTAAAATTAATTTACATTTCTAAGCTAACGGAAACCACTAAACTTACAAGTTCCGGTTTCTTTGCACGTGATACTGCCGTCTTCCGCCACGTGCTGGCTATTGACACGTTTCATGGGTAAAATAACTGACGTCACGCCGTTCTTTCTGAAGTTTACACCGAAACCTATATCATAGTCTTCCGTCTTGAACTCCCATCTGTGTGAATACACGAATTGTTAACACATCTGTGTAAATCAGGGTATTTCAATACATGAATTGTGAACAAATCTGTGTAAGTAATAGAAAGAGCACCGAAACAAGAGGCTATCTGATTTGTACGAGGGGGCGTAGCCCCGAGTATAAATCAGATTGCCGAGTGTTTTGGTGTTCTTTCTCTTTTGTATCATAGTCAAACATAAAAACACGTTCCCTGTATCACAATATGAAACCCCGGCAAAAATGAACCAATGAACGAACATCTGGATATGACATTTCTGTCGCTTTCCCTTTCTCTACCGTCACAATATGTAAACCCCAGCAAAAATGAGCCAATCAATGGGCATGCTCTGGAGTGCGGGTAACTAATACCCGCACTCCAGTTAACGCACGGTGCATGTATATGTATACGATTTAATCCTGACACATTTTCAACAGAAAGGTCTCCAAACTATGATACAAATACATGAATTGTGAACACATGTAATAGAAAGAGCACCGAAACACGAGGCTATCTGATTTGTACGAGGGGGCGTAGCCCCCGAGTATTAATCAGATTGCCGAGTGTTTTGGTGTTCTTTCTCTTTTGTATCATAGTCAAACATAAAAGCACGTTCCCTGTTGTCACAATATGAAACCCCGGCAAAAATGAACCAATGAACGAACATCTGAATATGACATTTCTGTCGCTTTCCCTTTCTCTGCCGTCACAATATGTAAACCCCAGCAAAATTGAGCCAATCAACTGGCATTATCTGGAGTGCGGGTAACTAATACCCGCACTCCAGTTAACGCACTGTGCATGTATATGTATACGATTTAACCCTGACACATTTTCAACAGAAAGGTCTCCAAACTATGATACAACGTTCATGTAAAACATTATAATAATTGTGTACAAGCTTCAGCTTTATCTTTACAAGAAAGCTTTATCACCTCGTGACAAATACAGAGTTATTTGATTCATTTACTTTATACTTCGAAATAAAAAAAAATTAATTTTCAAGTTACAATAATTGTTCCCCTTTATCACAGAATTTTCGCGCCGTATTTGAGATAAAAGTGCGTGAACAATATAATCATATAACACCAATCCTTTTGCTATTTATTATTTCCGCGTATATTTACATGCATATATTAGCAATAAAAATGATCAAACTAATCGTTGTACAAGATATCAATAAAACCATTGCTCTATAAACAGTAACTATTTTTGTAAGATTGTAAAGGACTAAGAGGTAAGTTGTATAGGCACCTTAAAATACTATCAGGCTTGTCTATCTGGTACTCCAGTTCGAGCTTGTCACCTCGTGTTATAGTGGCCGTTTTCATGTGCTCGTATAACTCCTTTATATCCAGAAAATATTTCTCTGGAACTTCGCCCCCTTGATTTATCTACATGGAATAGAAAAAGGCAGGGCTTTAAAAATCTATGAAACCTAAATTTCTGTCTCAAAATACAAAATGATTTTCTGTTTTCAAATTATCTAATCATATTTCTATGCGCTGAAACAATGTACGAATACCCTATATGTATATTAGCCTCTAGTTCTACTTGACTGTTTTTAGCATTCATCAATTCTGAATGTTGTTATTTTCATTACATATAAGTGTTCATATTTATTGAGCATATGCCATATCATTTTATTTATTGTGTGAAAATAGGTAGATAACATTACATTTGCAGGAGGATCGTTTTCTCTCCGGAAGTGTGAAAACATTATTGTCAAACACGGCAATTTCATTGCGTAATTTCGTATGTAATTGGATATTTTTGAAAAATAAGTCATTACCATGGTAACGCAGCGTTTATTTCCGTCAGGGTCTGTGAGTGTGCCACCCAGGAACGCTGGAAGTTGGTCCGCATCAATGTATTGTAGTAAAGTATCCGTGTATGTGGCTATAGGGAATGGAGACCACAAACATTTTTAAAATTTAATTAAATGTGTAACTTCTTTTGACAGTAATATTTTAGACAAGCAGGAACTGTAAGTTCAAACTGAGACTTAAAATTATATCTTGTCCCAGGTTCAATCTATTCTATAAAACATATTATTTAAATATTTGAAAAGAAATCCCATACAACATACAAAAAAGTGAAAAACAATTAATAAAGCGACCTTTTAATATTATTTTGAACATTAGATAATTATTATTAGTATATCTTACCACCGAGAACATGAATTTTGTTCCTCATTTCATCGCTGATTAGTGGCCGTGCAAGTTTGTACAGAACTGGGAAAATAAGCGGTGCTGAAACATGCAAATAAGGTGTGTAAATTATATTATTACATTTATATTAATATTGCCAAAATACATGGAAAAAAGTTTAAATAAAAATATGAAAATAATCTGATGAATATCCCACAGTCCAGAGTAGAAAGGTTCCGGGTCCCACAGTGTTTTGTCCCTTTGTAAGTTAGTAAATTATAATTTTGACTTATGAATCAGGGAGATTCCGAACTAATAAGTTATTTTTCTCTTTTTAAAGGCACATTATGTCTAAGAAACAAATCAATTTTTACTTCTTTAGCTAGAGAGGGCAAATATGAACTTTATGATATCTAAATAATGGTTTTAGAATGTGAGATGCTTGTTACTTGAATAAAATAGCGATAAATGTGAAATAATTTGTCATAAAAGTAGCAAAATGTAAACAAAGTAGTATTTTATCTTCAATACAAAATACTAATTCACTATTGCCAAAAAGCAACAGCTGAAAAAGATTATTCAGGTAATTAGTTTATACAAATTTATTTTAGTTCGATTGTATTGGATCTATAAGCTTATTGAAACACTCTCGAATCCGTTCCTGGAACCAACCAGTCTAAGCAATGAATGTAAAGTTTCTTCCTCAAATAAACAACGGCTTGCCTCTGACAGGTAATTAGCCAATGAATAACTTTTTTGGATACTATAAAAGTACGCAAAAAAAAAATCAGCTTTTGAGAAATAAAAATAAATGCATTTCGGAGGCATAATGGGGCTTTAATGTATCACGTAATGTTTTTGATTATTCAATTTACAAGACAACAAGTCAGGGTTTATTGTCTGAACCTTTGAAAACCTGTAATACACATGATGCAATTGTACCAATGAAACAGTATACATGTATATTACTTATAGTTACTAGTTAGAAATATAAAAATATCTGTCTAACAAAATCGACCACTTCGGTCAGTTGATATTTTTACATTACAATGTAATTTTATCTCAGTAATTTTTCATATCAAACCAGAAAAGCAAAACTGCAAATGAGAATATAAAATGAAGAAAGAGAACAAGAAAATAAACTCTACCATTTATTACAAACATTCTCTTCAGCATTTCGGGATAATTGTCTTCTAAAATCTTCACCAAATGTAAGTACATCTGTAAACCTGTAAGTAAAGTCATTTGTATATAAGCACAGCAATATTCTAGAATATTTATTCAAATTGAAACTTGCTCAAACCATCTTAAATTTAGCATATTCTTTAATAAGACTATTTAAAGTCAGTTTAATATTGATGAATTATCCCTCACTTAATAAATGTACAGGGGTTTTTCTGCTGTTAGAGCTAATTAGGAAGTATTTATTTATTTATTTGTTTGTGTGTTTGTTGTTGTTGATGTTGTTATTGTTGATGATGATGATGATGATTTTTATTTCCAGTTTAATTTCCAGATTGCATGGATGAACGACTGGCCTATATTGGTGGTATAGTCGACTATCGTTATGTCGACATCGCTTGTCTCGAATTTTCGTTATCTCGATCACATTTTGAAAGTCCCAATTACTTTCAATTCTTTATCTATTCAGACTGTATTTACTTATTTCGACTTATGTATCTCGATTGTTTAAGTATCTCGAAGTGAAATAGGCAAGTAAGTAAGCACTTCAAAGGTTAAGGTTCGCTAAATTACTAATGTAAATAATTCATTTCCAGTATTATATACTGACAAATAAAAGATTGAGGTTTGATAAATTGATCAATGATAAATGCATTTTAAAACATTTTTAAATGCTTTATTGTATTACTATAGTTGCTGTTGTTATACCATTTTTTCTTTAATGTTTCTTAAATACAAAGAAATATTTCTGACTATATTTGCTACATTCACATTATGTATTATAATAATCTATATCCTATGAAGACAATTCACGTGTAAGAATGACGAACCTGGCCTCCACATCATTTTAGTCGTCACTCCTTCCATGTCAAATATAACAGTCAATCCATCCACACGTTTTCCAAGCTACAAATACACAAATGTTATAAATATATATGAACTTATAAACTGAACTGCCTCAAAATACAGTAAAACTAAACAAAGAAAAATAATGAAATTTACCAATTACAAAAATTTCTTTTTAGATGTTTTGTTACTAAGTCATGCCCATTGTCGGTTACCCACGGTTTATATTCCGTATACTACGGAATATATACCGTGGGTAACCGACAATAGATCCAATCGCAACTACTCGGCCCTTTCCGTCAGTCTTCGAATATGATTATTGAGGCAGTTCCGAATGCGATGGGTACGGGACCCTGTATTTTTACATTTCGTTCTTAAAAATGTGCTTTGTAGTGACATTTATTTTACTTGGTACTTACCTTTTTACTCTGTCTCTCCCAGTCAAGAACCGTATGTTCACACTGTAAAATCTTTGTTTTCTCTAAATCTGACTTCTTTACAGACGCCATTATTCCTGGGAAGTATTTAAAAAATAAAATACTATAGACATTATACAATTAAAGGCACATTGTGCCTCAGAAACGACTACATTTGAGCCGCGTCACGACAAAACCAACATAATGCGTTTGCGACCAGCATGGATCCAGACCAGCCTGCGCATCTGCGCAGTCTGATCAGGATCCATGCTGTTCGCTATCAGTTTCTCCAGTTTCGCTATCAGTTTAGACCAATCTACTGTGACGTAAAAAACTCAAACCAAGCAAAGACCTGTAACACAGCTTCGATGTATCTTTATTATTTATGAAATAAATATACTTATGACTGTTTTTCTATATTCTTATTCCTAATTAAGTTTAGTGTTATGTAAAAAGGTAGTTCGCATTCTAAAAACTAATAAAATGCTACTTGTCAATATTCTATGATGTAAAACAAATGATATACATGTGGTATAAAATAACTATCAGTTAGCGAACTTTGCAAGTAATCCAAAAACTATTTTATCAATAGATGATAAAGTAAAAGATCATATTTAATCTATATTGATGTTTGTATACAGTGTTTCTGAGAATTTTATGATCAATAAAATCATACGTGTCAAACACGCAAAAGCTGTGTCATAAATGTGTCATTTTTACGCATGTAATCTGACTCCAAATATACATGTATATCGTTGTCACGCCTTAAATCGCGTGAAAATAAATCTTGCTCTTATATTATATTCCTAACACATTCATACTTTGTCTTACTTATTCTACTACATCTTATAAATTTCAATACTTCTAGAAAATATTCGAGATATTCTTAAACAAAAAAAAGTGTAACTCCGCTCTTACACTCACTCCCTCTGATCCATACCTCTTTGTAGCCAATTATTATTTCCTTAGATAATTATTTGCTAATTCATTTTGAGTGATTGAGAACGCCAAGTAATCATTGATCACGTGTTCTTTTGAAAAATAAGAAAGAATTTCAAAGTAACAAGCTTCAGCACGTGACTATGGTATCGTCAGTCACCATTTTCATTTTCTTTATGGAATCTTACCTTTTAAATCAAGATGTCCATACAGTTCTACACGGATGGGCGATCCTTCTTTATCATGCCCACAAAATCCACCAGTAAGGTAGTTTTTTATGACCTGAAAAACACAAGACGGCATCAAAACTTGCGTTTCCATGATAACATGCAAATTCATTGACTCTGTCAGCCGAGGAGAATTAGTTTCTATAATTAATTGGGTTTTTCTATGAGGCGGTGATAAGTATGAAAGTAATGATAATAATACTATTTAACTCTGAAATTACAGTCAAACCTTGCTAAAGACAACAATTCAACTGAAATCTTGTGAAATACACAAATAGTTTATCTTCACATTTGAAGAATTGGGCTTCCCTAAGCTGGTTTTACAGAAAGGTTTGATTGTAAATCAATACAAAGGTTTGTTTGTAAGGCTACCTAAGCTGGTCTAATATAATAGTTTGATTGTCACCTATCTTCATTGGTCTTATAGAAAGGTTTGTATAAGGTTTACCTTCACTGGTCTTACAAAAAGGTTTGATGTAAACATAACTTCACTGGTCTTATAGAAAGGTTTGTATTAGATCTACCTAGACCTAGACTGATCTTACATAAAGGTTTGTTGTTAACATAACTTCACGTACTGGTCTTATATAAAAAGTTCGACTGTAAATCTATCTAGATAGGTCCAACAAAAAAGGTGTTACTGTAAATCGATATAGAAATGTTTGACTGTAAATCGATATAGCTTTACACAGAACCCATTTATCACACAACAATTGCAAAATAACACTTTTCCTCTAAATGAGCGTGATTTACTATTTATCTTTCCCTATTCATGTATCATCTACAAAATTCCGTTGGTAGTGTGTTCTGTTGTTGTTGTTTTTTTATAATTTTAACCAAAAATAACACTTTATTTTTCCTTCTACAATCAGGTAAAATAACAATTAAACAATAAGTATAACAACATATAATGATAGGAATGAAACTCATCCCTTGATTGTATAAAGGGTGTTGAGGTTCACGAAGAAGAGTTCTGAGGTTCAAGAAGGGAGAGTACTGAAGTTCACAATGGTTGAGAATGGGAGTGTACTGATGTTCACTGGGGGAGAGGACGGGGAATGCTGCAGTTCACGAGGGGAGAGGACGGAAAAGTGGTGAGGTGTGACGGGAAGTTGCTGAGGTACACAAAGGGTGAGGACGGGAGTGTGCTAAGGTGCACGAAGGGAGAGGGCGGGAGGGTGCTAAGGTGCACGAAGGGTGAGGACGGGGGAGGCTGAGGTTAACGAAGGGTATGTAAGGGAGGGTGCTGAGGTTAACGAAGGGTATGGAAGGGAGGGTGGTGAAGTTTACGAAGGGTATGGAAGGGAGGGTGCTGAAGTTTACGAAGGGTATGGAAGGGAGAGTGCTGAAGTTTACGAAGGGTATGGAAGGGAGAGTGCTGAAGTTTACGACGGGTATGGAAGGGAGAGTGCTGAAGTTTACGAAGGGTATGGAAGGGAGAGTGCTGAAGTTTACGACGGGTATGGAAGAGGGAGAGTGCTGAAGTTTACGAAGGGTATGGAAGGAGGGTGGTGAAGTTTACGAAGGGTATGGAAGGGAAAGTGCTGAAGTTTACGAAGGGTATGGAAGGGAGAGTGCTGAAGTTTACGAAGGGTATGGAAGGGAGGGTGGTGAAGTTTACGAAGGGTATGGAAGGGAGGGTGCTGAAGTTTACGAAGGGTATGGAAGGGAAAGTGCTGAAGTTTACGAAGGGTATGGAAGGGAGAGTGCTGAAGTTTTACGACGGGTATGGAAGGGAGAGTTCTGAAGTTTACGAAGGTATGGAAGGGAGAGTGCTGAAGTTTACGACGGGTATGGAAGAGGGAGAGTGCTGAAGTTTACGAAGGGTATGGAAGGGAGAGTGCTGAAGTTTACGAAGGGTATGGAAGGGAGAGTGCTGAGGGTAACGAAGGGTATGGAAGGGAGGGTGGTGAAGTGTACGAAGGGTATGTAAGGGAGGGTGCTGAGGGTAACGAAGGGTATGGAAGGGAGGGTGGTGAAGTTTAAGAAGGGTATGGAAGGGAGGGTGCTGAGGGTAACGAAGGGTATGGAAGGGAGGGTGGTGAAGTTTACGAAGGCTATGGAAGGGAGGGTGCTGAAGTTTACGAAGGGTATGGAAGGGAGAGTGCTGAAGTTTACGACGGGTATGGAAGGGAGAGTGCTGAAGTTTACGACGGGTATGGAAGGGAGAGTGCTGAAGTTTACGACGGGTATGGAAGAGGTTAACGGGGTCTTTTTGAAATTGAAACATTCTTTGCAACATTAAAATTACAATTAATAATAAAAATACTTTTTTTCAAAGGTGGTTTACAACAAAAAAGATATATTAGAATATTTACCACGCTGACGTCCTGTTTTTGTTTAGTATTTAAAGAAAATGAAATCGTTAGTACAACTTGAATTTCCCTTATACATGTTATGTTTTTATATCCTTTCTTGTTGTATGTATTTAGTGAAAATACAAAAACAAAATATTTGAATTAATTTTTCATAATAAAATGTAAAAAGAAATACGCACTGAAATACGGATACTGCTGATAAAATGGGGAAAAGGATGTTACCTTGTTAATTCATCACATAGATATAGATTAAAACTTTTTAAATCTTATATATTAGTTCGGGATAACGAGCTTCTTAAGTCACGTGATGTATTACCTCGGGCGTCTCAAATTCGGCCATTAATGTTTCAACTTTCATCTTCGTCTTGTATGCAACACTCTATAAAAGTAAAATCAAAAAAGAATATTCATTTGTATGAGACATTTACTTATGTTTACTTCTGTTTTTAATTGGGTCATTTTGAGAGAGAATATAGCAAAATTTCAACTGACTGGGTTAATACAGCAACAAAAGTAACATCATATTAACAAGACATTAACTTTGTAATTATAATCGACCATGGTAACTTTGCTAAAATATTACTTGGTAATATCTAAGTGATCTTTTTATGCAGGAGAAGAATAAATACTTGTGACCGTCACAAAAATACCTGTCCGGCAAATACCGTGAAAAAAAACAACGGAAAATAGAACGTAAATTTACCGGAAGCCGAAGTTGAAACAAACAGCCACTGGCCAAAAAATGCTTTGTTCTCTTTTTTAACCTTTTTAAATATTTTGTATTGAATAAATTAAAAAAACAAATAGGAAAAAGGGGTAAAAAATAGAAAATGATACTTATAATAAAAGATGAAAACATACGTTTCGAAACATTTGTTCTGCTTTGTTGATGTCAAAGCCTCTTGCTAAAAGTAAAATATTTATAACTATCTTTAATATCCTAGATACTCACGCTTGCTTTTAAAAATGGAAATGTCTTTAGAAGCATTGCGCTAGAACATTAAAAAGACAAAAAAGAGTTGTCTAGGACATTAAAAACACAAAAAAAGAAAAGTCGAACCATAATACAGTAAAAGGCTTATATTTCGGAGTCACATTTGCTTAATTTAAAAACTTCCTTTTGATGCATTATGGTAATGTAAATCCTTTTGCTTTAGTCTTATGATGAAAAGCTGACGGGATATGTAAATTTATCTAATACTGCTGTTGAAGGATACCTTTGAGCCATTTTCGCAAGTAAAAGTCTTCATAGTCTGACTTGAGAATATCTGACAGACGCGCCCGAAGCTGAAAAAGAGTAACAAATAAAATTAGCACAACTACTCTTTGGACATTATTCTGAATAATAACTTTGTGAATAAAACATCATTTAACTGAGACCTGAGTCCTTTTCCGTCGCAATGGCACCCTATTCACTTCCGGATTTAAGTCCCTTCACTTCCGAATTGAAGCCCCTTTACTTCCGAATTAAAGACCCTATACTTCCGGATTGAAGCCCCTTTACTTCCGAATCGAAACCCTTTACTTCAGAATTGAAACCCCTTTACTTCCGGAAACCCCTTTACTTCCGGATTAAAGCCCCTTTACTTCCGGATTGAAGCCCCTTTGCCATAGACTGTTCATGTATCATATCAATGTATGCATATTTCTCAACAGAGTAAACACGGAAAAAGGTTCATTGTTATTGTTATTACAGTATTTCTTTTAATCAGTGTTCACTAATGATTCACTTCTTCACAACTCAAAATGTTAATGTCGTTAATAAATACAAATCTTACTATGCTGTAAATCGACATTGGCCAATCAAATTGTTTAAAACAAACAACAATTACCGGATGCATTCATTAAATGATCTATCATTCCATTAAGTAAAGTGCTTTTTACAACACACAGGGCAAAAGGTCAAGAAGTTCAGAGAAGTAAAATGATAAAAAAGAAGACCGACTGAAGAACGTAAGAAAATCAAACAAAATAGAAAGAAAGTTTGTGTGTTTGTTGATGTTTTTGTTTTTCCTTTTTTCTTCGCGGTCTTTTAGGCATGTACTGATACGTTCTGACCTCCACGTACGTTTAGTACAATATTAGGTTATATATCGCTTGAATTGTATCTGAAAGTTGACAAATGCTGTACAGTGAGTATGAAATACAAGTCAATTTCATAATTATATACGAGTTGCGGCCAGAAAATATCAGCGGGATTTCTCGTGCTCTTGTCTATTTTCGTGCACGTTTATATATACATTGAAAACAACATTCTTGAAATCGCAAATACCACGGGTAGTTTATTCTTAATGACAATCACAGTTTTTTTTGTTACTGTTTTTTTCCCATTACATATCTCCTTCGACTGGCAGTCATACACTCTGTATTTTGGGATTCACGGGCCTCATTTCATGTCATAAGGCCAAACTGTCGGCGGTAAGTACTAAATATGTATTCTTAAACAACTCAGAAAAAAACTCAATCAGATGCGTCCAAACTTAGCCCTGTGTCCAACAAATGGCAATATAGTCAAGACCTCTATCCCCCCCACCCCTCCCACTCATTCCAGTGACTTTAATTGGTTTCCAGAACTGTAAAAACATGATCAATGCAAGTTTGATATCTGCTGTTACATAATATCTACAACATTAGTCTAATTTATGGTATAACACCTCAAACGAAAATGGCAAAACGGAGGGGAGAAGTAGACAAATAAGAATAGCAAGAATTTTTAAAAAATGTTGAATGGTTTTCAAAAGCAAGCCAAAATACCGGATAATTCTGATTCCACCCCCACCCCAACCACCCAACCTCCTCCCCTGTAAACGCTCGTACTCTAAATTTATGGCATAAAGGACAATTACTGTCATACTTTTACCCACGTTTTAACATTTTTCTCCATTCACAAAGACTGATGATTGACCTTTTTTGCTGGCAAAATGTTTCATAAGCAAAAAAAAAATGAATATAAATTACTCTTAAACTTTGTTCAACGTGCGATTTATCACCAACTGCCTTGGAGATATTACATGTATACCACTAGAATAATAACTATTGCACAAATAGTGTTCCTTAATCAATTGGTTTTATTTTGTAAAGGTTAAACTACCTTTGTCCTTGAACCATTTTAGAAAATGACATTGGTAGAAAAGTAATAGTCTTAAAGGCGTCATTGTAATGCTTACCGGTAAATCGCCTTAATGGTGTTAAACTGGTGTTATAACGCGAGACGAAAGTATACACATCGTGCATATGAAACGGCAAACATGGATATTTTCAGAGAAAAATAGTGTTGGTCAAAATTAATCCGCTATATTTTCTAATATAATCAATCCACATCAAAACCAACAGGTGCAGAACGACACATACTGACCAACATTTCTGTAGAGTTTCATGACTCTAGGTCAATTATTTTTTGGGCTACGTGCGACACAACTAGAAAATTGCAAATATTTACTAAGTCAAGGGCAATAACTCAAACAAAACTGAATAAGTCCACATGAAAAACCCCAGATGCACAACTTCACATGCTGAGCATTTCTTCTGTAAAGTTTCATGACTATAGATCAAATACTTTTTGAGCTGTGAACGACACAAGTTGAAAATTGCAAGAGCAATAAATCTGACAAAAATGAAATAATCAAAAGTAAGCACCCAGGTGCACAACAACACATGCTTACCAACAATCATGTGAAGTTTCATGATTCTAGGTCAAATACTTTTTGAAATAAACACGACACAAATTGAAAATTGCCAATTTTTACTAATTAAAGGGCAATAACTCTGACGAAACTGAATTTCTCTTCAGTGGAAACAGCGACGCAACAGGATACGCACGGATGGACGGACAAGGGCAAATCTAAATGCCCCACCTCGCCTTCTTCTCACTATAGGGAAGGGGGGGGCATAAAAAAGCCTTAAACAAAATAATTGAAATTATAACGTAGGTATTGTAAAAAATGGATCAGTCTGCAAACTATAATAAAGAAATATACTCGGAATAAAATTGAAAATCGATAGTTAGTGCAATTCTTAGCTCGATTTGAGTGAAACACTTCGTAACACTTTTAATTTTGGAGTCATTTTGCGCAATAAAAATGATAAATCTGGAAAAAAAACTTAGGTAACGTTTCATTTATCTTTTTTGATATTACATTTAAAATTAACAGCAGCTGTGACGTTCTATACTTGACGTAACGTATACGTACTGCTGTTACAAACATGCAATAAAACTATTCCATATATGTATGTTACATGGCTAATACAAAAACAAATAAACATGCATTCACAAAGAGATCTAGTAAAAATTGGTCGAGCTACAAGTTATAAAACCATTATAAAAACCCTTACAAAGTCAAAGTTTTATATATCATTTTTTTTTCGGTGCTTTCCATGCAATTAATTACTTTAATAAATAAAAAAAAACTAAATGTTTGAAGATGAAAATGATAAAAGCAAAAAAAAACTTACTGTTTTCAAATCAGTATTCGTAACTATTCTACAAAAATGTGTGTTTAGTGTTTTTGATAATTCAAGTTATGTTTATCAAATGCCTAAAAGTCCATTATATTTTACTATTTACAAAAAATATATATAATTTCGCTCAACAAAAAATTGTTATCATAGTGTTAGATAAAAACACTCATACCTCGTTCACTTTAGCTTGTTCCTTCTCCTCCTTTTTGTTATTATTTTTCGGCATTTTCTGTGGCAAATTGTGTCTCGTATATCAGAAACTCTTCTATATAGATGTTCACTCACTGACACATCAGTATAAAGAGTGTGAGATAGCTATAACAGCTTCTTTATAGACTGTCTGAAAAATTGGAAAATAGTTACTTGTTAGTCACGTGATAGTCATGTGACAATATTGGTGAAAAAGTTGTATACAAAAAGTACAGAATTTCTCCTGTAAAAGGTACGGTAAATTATATCTAGTAATTAGGCGCCCCTCGCCTCTTATAAGGGAAGCGATGCAATTTCTGTTTCATATTAAACCCCTTTTATGCCCTATATAGGCTGAATATTAAAATCGCCCCGTCCGTCTGTCTGTGCGTTCCCACAATTCATGTCCGGACTGTAACTTTGTCTTGCCTTGAAGGATTTTAAAACAACATGGCATGAATATCTTCCACATCAAGACGGCGTGTCGCGTCCAAGACCCATGTCCCTACTTCCAAGGTCAAGGTCACACAGTTTTTTTTTGGTTTTTTTTGGAAGGAACATACCTTGGATGATCTATTGTTAGGAGACATAAGGTCAAGGTCACTTATTCTAACAGAAGACTTCCTTATATTATTTCTTAAACAGCCATTATATTTTTACCAATGTCTCATATTTACATGGAACATTCTTCAGGTGGGCTTTTAAGTTTATGTGGAGTTTGGGGTCACTGGATTCAAGGTCAAGGTCTTGCATATATATACATTTGATAATATTTTATCGGTAATTGAATATTTTCAACTTCATCAAATAGCAATGACATGCCAGCTTATATTTTTCACAATTACAAAACGTCATGACTATGTCAAGTTATTTAACTGTGTTAACAATGTCTTTGTCAATTTTTCTGTCCATAACTGAGTAAATGGGTAAACCTTTTTGGAAAACCTGTAACTGACAAGAATCTGGGTCGGGGACATTTGTGTTTAACAAACACGTTCCTGTTTAAGCACAAAACTCAATACAACTTTAACATTTTCGGTTATCAAAAGATACATCCATTAAGTACAATTTCTTGAAATGCATGACGACCAATAACATGTTCTTCTGTAGCATGCAAATTATAACGAAAAACCTAGGGTCATAAAATTCAAAATATGTCTATAGAGAAAAAACGGAAAGAGCTATTTGGAATCGTGCTATCTTAAATTCATTTAAATGGGTTATCATATACATTAACAGAAGTTGCAATTATACGGCCCTTCCCGTCCGTCGTACATCGTTTGCGAGCGGCAGGGTGTTCGAAATACATGTAAACTTTAAAAGATGCGTTTTCAATGAGAACATGTATTGTTTAATAGTAAGATATATCATGACAGAAAAGATTCACCAATCTTCTTATACAAGTAATGATATTTTTCCTAATTAATTAGTTTCTTAACACATCGATTCATGCACGTTGCGTGCATGAAAAGGAGCTTACAAAACGTTGCTAGGCATTCTAGCCAACTCTCCGAGCATTCAGAAAACGATTTTTTTAACTGACATAAATGCTGACAAAAAGCTGTGAGTTCGTGATATAAAAAAATTATTTCAGTTTCATGCTGAACATAGTTTAATCATTTTAATTTTTCTTCCGTCAAAAATCAATGTTTTCAAATTCCTTCATCTTCATAAAAATGAATTCAGTTTATCTATAATTTAAATCATTTTCACGGGTTTAATGTCTTACATACATATTATGTAACAAGATATTCCGAATGTTAAACTTTTCAACCGAAATAAATTTTATATTCCATCATTTAAACATAGTTTTTGTAAACTTTATCGTCACAAAATCTACCCTGTCCAAAAGCAGCTGTTTCATATACTGATAGAATTAAAGCGACAAAAATGGTCTAAAGTATAGAATAATGATAGTTCCTATCTGCCCCAAAATGTTTCCATATCTTTCATTTATAGCATGATATTGACTTAAAGTATTCATCCATGAGCTCTTGTCATTTTTGCATATTTGTTTAGTTTACGTTTCTTATAAATAGATCCATTACAATGAAGATAATTATTCATTTTTTAAAAATCAAGTAAAAATGTATGTCCTTTATGAAGCCTATGAGAGTATTTGAAGTTATGGATGCCATATTTGTTTCGTGGACCGCAAAATGATTGGTGGCATTCACCATCGATATTCTTGCAGTTCATACATATGTATTAGTCATCGTGTTATTCCCACAACACAGGAATGTGAATATAATATATATATATGCCGGAACGAGCAACACGGTAAGTACTAGTATATGGAACAATGTTTCTTTATATATAGCAAATAAAAATGAAAGAAATGAATAAGCACATTAATGCAAAACATTAATGCAAATATGGACAGGAAAGTGTTTACCTTTCTAGATCATTCATATAAGAATGACGACGAAAGCGATGTTTCAGTTTCGTCGATATTTATTTTACAACAGATTTACACATGTTTATATGTTTAATTGGGGGATGTTCTTTTATTCCAGTAAAATCCCAACCTCGGTGTGACTTTTAGATGTAAATATTCGCCAACGGCTCAACTGCTAATAAGACAATTGCAACAAACAGTTAATGCAGGGACAACATTCAGTGACTTTTTCTCACTGCTTCACACATACATCTCTGTAGCAGCGGTCAATATTTTCTCAAGTGTAAAAAAAAGATTTTGATTTTATTAATATCAAAGCATATTATGAAACAAAGATTTTGACAGCTTATGACCTAGAACTTTATATAACCAAAACTGCTTTTTAACTGTTATTCAGTGGCTTTTTTCTACTGCTTGACACATACATCTCTGGGGCAGCGGTCAAGATTTACTCAAGTCTGAAAAAGATTTTGGCTTAGCATATTATAAGACAAAGATTTTTGACAGCTTATGACATACATGTAGTATAAATGGTTGTTACTTTAAATAACCATAACTGCTAGGCGAGGGTTATATTGCAAACAACCGTTTATATGTAACGCCATATAGCGTGCCAGAAATCTTCGTACAAACTTAGCAAAATTAGTTTTTTAGGACCTTCTTTTAAATCGTCAAAAACTGGAAGTAGCCAAGTTTTTAGATTATACATGTATAAGCATCACGTGTTACAAACGCGCAGTATTTAAAATTCATTTATTAAGCCTCCCGTGTATCAGTAAATAATTCTTTTTAAATCATCTGTTTCACAAAAAAGAATTTAAAAAAGAATAAAAAAAACAACCTCAAAAATACTTTTTATGAAGAAGTCAACAGTTTATACACTAGACTAGAAGGAACTGTACTTTACCAATAAATATGTCGGGTTAATGACCTACAAACATATTATGTAAGGTGATATCTCAAAATTTAAACTTTTGAACTGGAAAAAAACACGTTAATTTGACAATTTGTAAACTATTATGTTTTGTCCTATATAGTGCAAATAGCGACTGTTTCATACATTGCTGGAATTAAACCCGATACAAAACCAAAGCCTCTTTAAATGTACACATTCAGAAATGAAAGACTGCGTGGATTTCCGTAAATTTCATTTACATGTATAGTGTGATATTAGAGAAAAAGCAAATCAGTGTTAAAACATGATCTATACCTAGCAGATTTTAAACAATGGGCAATAACTTTCACTGATAGACCATAGCTAAAAGTATCAGTGTTACACTATTTATGAAAATAAATGTTATCCCATCATGTTATGCTATAGGAATAAAGAAAACATGGACTAAGACCGTGTCACAATCATATCAATGTTAAAACAAAGGGTTAGATGAACCAGTAATATATCATGGACTTGATCAATGTTATACAATGTCTATCAGTTTTAAAACAACGGGCTAAATGTATAAATGTTTTACCATGGGTTTATCAATGTTATATATAATATGGCTACCAGTGTTAAAACCAATGGCTATATGTATCAATGTTTAACCATGGACTGTATCACTGTTATACTACGACTATCAGTGTTAAAACAACGGGCTATATGTATCAATGTTTTATTATAGACTTATCAATTTTATACCATGACCATCAGTGTTAAAACAACGAGCTTGATTATCAACATTTTACCATGGACTATATCAATATCATTCTATGACAATTACTAAATCAACGTGCTATGTACAAGTACAAATGATAATGCGCTCACCTTTAAATAAATCTACATACCGCTGACGTGTTTAATATCTTCTTATAATTGGGCTTATTTCTGTAAAAAAAGAAAAAGAACAAATCAAACGAAAGATGGGGAGCAACATAAGTATTGTATATTTAATAAATCAATACCCAAGGCAAAGGAATAAGAATAAGTGTTTGTTTAAAAATCAAACAAGCACCTACATCATCGCTATCAATTGTATTTTAATTGAAATTTTGTACTATTTTATTAAATATTAGTTTACCCTTTCATAAAATAACTGACCAAAAGTGAAAATTGGCTCAAACTGTCCAAAACATGCCAATATTGGTATAATATGCTCTGGCCCTTGTGACTTTTTTATCATTAAGTAATGCATTTAAAGATATTCAATACACAAGGTTGAGTTGCATACGGTACATCAAAGGTACTGTTAAAAATGCGACAATTTAACTAAGCAAAAATGTTACAATGTGAAATAGCGAAAATGTAACAACGACAAAAAGCGGAAATTTAACAATTAGAAAAAGCAAAAACATAACAGACAGAGACAGAGCGAAAATGCAACATTGCGAAAAAGCGAAATGTAATAATGTGATAAAGCGAAAATGTAAAAATAAAAAAAATAAGAAATTGACAAATTTTTAAATGCTAATTTTGTTCACTTAAAAAATAATTGTATTAAATGAACCGGAATAAATATTATATAAAACAATGACGTTGTGTGAAGGGCTTTTGCCAATATTGTTATAACTTGTAGCCAGTCTAGACTCATCGGCACTATCTATTTGGGAATACTTATTCTTTTGTATTATTAATGTTACCTTACATATATTTATGCATAAAATAGTTGCAATTGAAATTTATTAAACTAATAGTACTAATAATAATAAAATCCGTTCTAGATAAGAGCCGCGTCACGACAAAACCAAAAAAGTGCGTTTGCGACCAGCATGGATTCAGACCAGCCTGCGCATCCGCGCATTCTGATCAGGATCCATGCTGTTCGCTGTCAGTATCCACTAATAATAGAGTTTGTAAGCGAACAGCATGGATCCTGATCAGACTGCGCGGATGCGCAGACTGGTCTGGATCAATGCTGGTCGCAAACCCACTATGTTGGTTTTGTCGTGACGCGGCTCATAAGTTAAATATTGTGTTGGACTTGGTAAGGTAACAAAGTAAGAATACTATATTAGATATTTAAGATTATTTAGATTATTTATATTTTAGATGTGTATGCCAATGTCAGGAGCTTGACTATTCGAAGGATAATTTATTATTATCCAGGCGCTTATCTGAAAATAGTCGAGCATGCTGTCATACCGACAGCTCTTGTTTTTTTTGTTTTTTTTTGTTGTTTTTGTTTTTTTTGTTTTTTTTTTCAGTGATTTTTTTTTATATCTTTGCATGTATTGTTCTTTTTTTGGTATTTATACTGTAAATAAATTAGATCGAATTGAATTGAACATCTGAATTTTTACATTCAGTCACTTTTCATAGTCATGTATTCACGACTTCAACATATTGAATTCATGAATCGTTTTGAACTCCACAATTTCAACTTATGTTTTATCATAGACCTTTCGTACAGATTGCAGCAAGTAAAATTTAGTTTTCTTCTCTACATAGAAAATTAGTGGCATTAGACATATTTCTAGATAACGAAGCGTCGGGGTGGGAATTTCTTATTTCATTCATTCATTCATTCATTCATTCATTCATTCATTCATTCATTCATTCATTCATTCATTCATTCATTCATTTATTCATTCACTCACTCACTCACTCACTACTTTATTCATTTATTTTTTTTTTTGGGGGGGGGGGGGTGGGGGATGAGGAGGTGGGGTCATCGCACCAACACAGTAGTATGACGACTTTCCAAGAACAGGAACTGCATAAAGGGGCATAAATCTGTGGAAAAAAAATCACAGTTATGCGACATCATGTTAGATAACCGCAGAGAACAAATGTGGTAGTTTTTAACCCATTCCTTTTAGTTTTGAAGATACCATCTTGGACGCAAAAACTTAACCACACCGACACCGACGCAAGGGTGAGTACAATAGCTCTTCTTATTCTTCGAAAAGTCGGGCTAGAAATTACCATTATTGTTTGTTACTTTATGGAATACACTGAACACCGTGTATATAGGAATTTGTACAAACTTTGAAGAAATTAAGACTTTTATAAAACATGAAACATATTAATATTACGGGTCATAATTTAACAAAAATTAAAAATTATATTAAGTAAATTATTACATATATATTATATATGTTTTAATTATATAATAATTCTCCGATCATCTGGACACAAGCTGCTTTGATAATAACATTAATACCTGACCTAATTTTAAAATAATAAAATCAATATTTACCTTTAGTAATAAAAGCTATTTTCAAAAGTAAATCCAAATTAAATATCAGATAAAAAATGTAAGATACATGGTAGTATCAATCACCCTCCAGTTTTACCAGTTGTTTAAATCCGAATAAATTAATGTTTTACAGCTGTCTTATCCAATATTACAAAATTTGTGGGTCTCATTTTACCATCAAATGTCCGCCAGTAACGCTATATTAGACAAATATACGTTTTAAAATTTGGGACATTATAAAGACATTTCAATAAGATAATAGACCGAGACACAATAAACGTGCCTGCCTGGGTTCAAATAAAGTTCAGGCCAGTCTGGGGTAAACTAGGGACGCTTCCTCGCTTTAAAATATAAAATGTTACAAAAGAAACCAACACTTTTTGTTTAATTTTACGTCAGACCTAATTTAGTTTAAGCGCAGACATCTTTAACTCGATACGCATAGGTGGCCAATCTACTTTATTTACCCTAGTTTAACATTTTGGCTGAATCATGCAGTATGTTTAATGGGTAAACGTTGCTTTGTTTTTTTAATGGAGGATTCGAACAAACATATATCATTTAATGAAAAAATCAAACAAGCGGGTTATTATAGCCTTAGAATAGATGTAAAACTTGAAATAAAAATCAACTTATAAAAGAGGCTTGAGAATGGACCAATTGATGTTGGTACAAATTAACGAGGTCGGGAAAATTTTTTTTTGGTTTTTTTTAAAAACCTAAAAAAAAAAATTTTTAAAATTTTTTAAAATTTTTTTTAAAAAAAATTTTTTTTGGGGTTTAAAAAAAATTTTTTAAAAAAAAAAAAAATTTTTTTTTTTGGGTTTTTTTAAATTTTCCCGATTTTTTCCCAAAAAAAAAAAAATTTTTTTTCCCCAAAAAAAAAAAAATTTTTTAAAAAAAAAAACCAAAAAAGGAAAAAAAAAAAAAGGAAAAAATTTTTAAAAAAAAATTTTTTTTTAAAAATTTTTTTTTAAAAAAAAATTTTTTTTAAATTTTAATTTTTTAAAAAATTTTTTTTTTTAAAAACCCCCAAAAGGGCCCCAAAAAAAAATTTTTTTTTTAAAAAAATTTTTTAAAATTTTTAAAAAAAAAACCCCCCAAAAAAAACCCCCAAAAAAAAATTTTTTTTTTTAAAAAAAAGGGGGGTTTTAAAAAAATTTAAAATTTTTGGGTTTTTTTTTTTAAAAAAAAAAAATTTTTTTTAAAAAAAAAAAATTTTTTTTTTTAAAAATTTTTGGGGGGGGTTTTTTTTTTTTTCCCCCAAAAAAAAAATTTTTTGGGAAAATTTTTTTTTTTTTTTTTTTTTCCTTTTTTTGGGGGGTTTGGAAAAATAAAAAAAAAAACCCCTTTTTTTTTTTAAAAAAATTTTTTTTTAAAAAAAAAAAAGGGGAAAAAAGGGTCAAAAAAATTTTTTTTTCCCAAAAATTTTTTCCCCAAAAAAAAAAAGGTTCCCCCCCTTTTTTTTTTTTTGGGTTTTTTTTGTTTTTTTTTCCCCCCCCCCGGGGGGGGAAAAAAGGGGTTTTAAAAAAACCCCCAAAAAAATTTTTTTTTTTTTCCCCCCCAAAAATTTTTTTTGGGTTTTTGGGAAAAAAATTTTTTCCCCCCAAAAAAAAAAAATTTTTTTAAAAAAAAAAAATTTTTGGTAAAAAAAAAAAAATTAATTTTTAAAAATTTGGGAAAGGGGGAAAAAAAAAAACCCCAAAAAAAATTTTTTTGGTTAAATTTTTTAAATTTTTTTTTTTTTCAAAAAAAATTTTTTAAAAAAAAAAAAAAGGGGGGAATAAAAAAAATTTTTTTAAATTTTTGGGAAATTTTCCCAAAAAAAAAAATTTCCCCCCCTTTTTTTAAAAAAAAAAATTTTTTAAAAACCCCCAAAATTTTAAAAAAAAAAGGGAAAAAAAAAAAATTTGTTTTTTTAAAAAATTTTTTTTAAATTTTTTTAAAAAAAAAAAAAATTTTTTTTTAATAAAAAATTTTTTTTTAAAAAAAAAGGGGGGGGTTTTTAAAAAAAAGGGGAAAAACAGGGGCCCCTTTTTTTTTAAAAAAAATTTTTTTTTAAAAAAAAAAAAAAAACCCCCCCTTTCCTTTAAATTTTTTTAAAAAAAAAAAAAAAAAACCCCAAAAAAATTTTTTAAAAATTTTTAACCAAAAAAAATTTTAAAAAAAAAAATTTTATTTTTTAAAATTTTTTTAAAAAAAAAAATTTTTAAATTTAAAAAATTTTTCCCCCCAAAAAAAATTTTTTTTAATTTTTTTTTTTTTTTTTTTTTAAAAAAGGGGCCCCTTTAAAAAAAATTTTTTTTTTGGGGTTCCCCCCCTTTTTCAAAAAGGGTTTTAAAAAATTTTTTTTTCCCCCCCCTTTTTTCCCCTTTTTTAAAAAAATTTTTTTTTTCCAAAGAAAAACCCTTTAAAAAAAAATTTTAAAAATTTTTTTTTTGTTTTTTATTTTTTTTTAAAAACCCCCAAAAAAGAAAAATTTTTTCCTTTTCCCCGGGGGTTTTTTAAATTTAAAGGTTTTTTTAAAAAAATTTTAAAAAAAAAATTTTTTTTCCTAAAAAAATTGGGGTTTTAAAAAAAAAAAAAAAAATTTTTTAAAAAATTTTTTAAATTTTTTTTTAAAAATTTTCGGGTTTTTTTAAAAAAAAAAGGGTTTTTAAAAAAATTTTTTTTTTCCCGGTTTTTTTTTTCCCCCCAAAAAGGGCCCAAAAGGAAGTATAAAAAAAAAAAAAAAAACCCCAAATTTTTAAAAGGTTCACCGGGGTTTTCCCCAAAAAAAAAAAAAATTTTTGGGCCCCCCTTTTTAGGAATTTTTTAAAAACCCAAAAAAAAGGGAAAATTTCTTGGGAAAAAAAAAAAATTTTTTTTAAAGGTTTTTCCCGTTTTTTGGGGGGGGTTTTCCCCTTTTTTTCCCAAAAAAAAATTTTTTTTTTAAAAAAAAAACCCCGGTTTCTAAAAAAAAATTTTTGGGCCCCCCCCCTTTTTTTAAAAATTTTTCCCTTTTAAATTTTTTAAAAAAAAAAAAATTTTTTTAAAAAATATTAAATTTTTTTTCCCTTTAAAATTTTTTTTTTTGGGGTTTAAAATAAAAAAAAAAAAAAATTTTAAAAAGGAATATTACGATTAATTTGGGAAAAAACACAAAACTCGACTAATACTCATATGCGGCTTAAATAATACTAGTAATTTGTATGCTCTAATTGACATAAGACAAACATTTGGCAATCGTCATAACAAATTTCAATCGTTATGCTTTACTGAATTTCTTGAGTTAATAAATCAAGCTTCTGCTTTTTACCTGTTCATTATATACCCTGTGAACAGCGTTTCGTGCTGGCTGGCCTAGCTAAAGGCTTAAAGGAAGTCCACTGAGGTCCTACAGCTTTAAAACATAATATTTGATTTTCCTACATAGACCAGCTGGGGTATTTAAACCAGAAAGATATACAAAAGATAATTTAGTGTCCAGCTTTATTTGTCATCCAATGAAAACGCTGTATTTCTTAAAAATTATGTGTGTTAATTTTCATAGAAGAAAAAAAGTCGATAATATATTGAAATCCGTTCATAGTCGCCTTCTATTTTTCAAAGTGCTTCATAGTAGGCCTACCGCGTAGTGACGTAATCAAGAGCCAAATAAAGCTTGACACTAAATATGTTAGTGTTCATCCTTAGCTGTTCTACAGAAATTAGAAACATTCTCCTGTCGCTATCGCTCCCGTCGAAGTTTCTAATTTCTGTAGAACAGCACGGATGAACACTAACATAATTATACTTAGAAATATACTCAGATAAAATTTCATATAAGTGTGCTATTCTGAACCCGATTTGACTGAAAGGCGTTGCAACGCTTTTCAATTTTCGGCCATTTTGCACAATAAGAATATTTTTCTGGAAAACGAAGTGAACGAACGATCTGAAAATTTGCACACAAGTTATGGTTCCAGATCTGCATCAAATACGTGTAAAACATTTATCCCCAATTATTTCCAGTTCTGTCATGTCAAAAACCCTCAGTGGAGTCCCTTTAAAAACGATTATTAAACTTATATCATTATTCAATTATTATGTTCAATATTCACTTAAATGACTCAATCGAGGTCCAAAAGCTAAAAACATAAAGAAACTTATTTCATACATAGAACAACAGGTGCGTTATTGTATTAAGATAATTATCCCAGAGATCGGAGAGAGGGAATGATTCGAAATTTGCAACCCATGTTACAAATGGTACATAAATCTCAAAAATGGTATTTCAAGTCTCATCATGTTAAAAAAATCTCAAAGGAGCCCCTGTATCGCTTCAATAGTGTTGTTACATTTTCCCTAATTTAAGTTAAATATGGGTCAGCGAATACAGAGAAATATTAATTAGCCTCAGCATATATGGTGCCTATAGATTATTTTACTACGATATGCTATTTTACTAAGAAATGTTATCTAACTATGCAACTTAGTACTGAAATTATATATGGTGAATCAAAACTCTGATCATTTATGCTTACCATCATAAATATTTAACTAATACCGAACGAAATAATTGAGGCGTATCTGCAACGTTCAAACGAAGGCTAATTAGTAACGTGAAAAATATTTACGTGCAAATAAATCGGTAAAATATGACATGTTCAGCATTGAAAATACATGTACATCTTTTTCTGTTTTATCTTTAACCTGCTGAAACCGGAAATGATCAGCCAGAGTTAGGTCAGTCTGCCAGTTATTGGTGCACGGTACTGTTGATAGTTCATTCTGGCATATTATTATTGAAAACAGCAGGTCAATTTCAGTAGGTGAAGGGTTAAAATAAACGATACACTTACCAAATTTGTTATCCTTCCTCCGCAAAAGATGTATTCCAACTTGCTGAATATATATGGTAAAAAAAGATACACAAAATCAACTTAATCAATCAATCAATCAATCAATCAATCAATCAATCAATCAATCAATTAAAAATTAAACAATGATTTAACAAACATCAGAAGCCTTACAACAACTTTAAACGGATTAATGTTAAATGTTCATAATAATATTTAAGCAGACGATAATGATATATAAGCACACGACGTTAAAAGCGCTATCTGGGGGACGCATTCGCGCGGATAGTTAATGGCGCGTTACATTTATCGTAATGATTTTGTATGTAAACAACAATTGTTTTTATCCATCTATTCACTTATTTATTAATTTTTGTCAATAATTTTTTGCCTAAATTAGTGTTAAATATTATCTTAACTATTCATGCTCTACTTACTTTAAAAAAAATAGTTAAAGGGAGACAACTCAACAGTCAATATAACAACAATTTACCGTACCTTACCTGCAGATTTATTCCCCTTAATTACATTCTTGTGGCCAAGAAACTTAAAAAATAACGGTACTTACACCTTTTGAGCATTACACTCTCAAAGAGGTTTCCAAATTGAAAATTTGTCAGAATATTGAATGTTATGTAATCACAAGGGCAACATTGTTGCAAAATAGGCCGTCACAAAAGCTTTTGACAGAGATGTGGGCATTATATAGATATGCATATAGGAGATATGTTCCGGATAATATCTGGATAGTATATTATCTCGAGTGACCTTGACCTTGCAAATATCAACCTAAATTACATGTGACACACATGTAGACATGATAGTTATCATTTGTGTTACAATCCATCAATAAATGATGACTAAATGGTCCCTGTACACAAACTTTAACCTCTCTATGTGACATTGACTTTGGTAGCAGAGACCTGGATTATGCCTCACAATGGTGAAAATTTGTGCCAAGTTACATTAGAATCCCCGATGAATGTAGAAGTTCGGCTCCAAACAAGCATTTTTCAATGAACTCTAAGTGTGTAATTGACAGGTCAACAAAATCAGACTATACTCACTAAGCAGGTCTTTCTTCAGAAAAAAAAACTTTTTGGGTTGAAATACCTTCAAGCCAATTCTTGAACTTTCAAAAGATAATTATGCCCTCCATTTGGTCAAGGCTCAAACCCATCTGACTGTCACAGGTTACCTTAAATATCATGTAGGACAGTCAGCATGGGTCTTTGTGCCACACAGATGAAAGCTTCTTACAGTCTTACAATCACAATACAATCACTTCTATCCTGAATTGATACAAAACACTGATTAAATAGTACAAATTTATTTTAACTGCAAATTTCTCGAGTTCTTCTTAAAAAGTAGGAATTGAAGATAAAAAGTAAGAATAAAGTAGGAAAAAGTAGGAACACTTAAAAAAAAGTAGGAGAAAGTAGGAAAAAGTAGGAAAAGTAGGAACAACTTGACAGCCAGCGACATTAAACGGTAAGGGAAATTGTGCGACATTTAATGTTACAGTTGTGACATTTAACGGTCGTCAATTTTATGACATTTAGTGGTAGTTGAGACATATAACGGCGCCACACTCATCCTCAATTTACAATTTAAATATACTACAATCGTGAATTCTCTAGAATATCTTCATACCTACCATTTTCTTATTGGAGCAACGGCATATTGAAATGTGGCGAGAGCACATATAGGGTTTGTAATTATCACATCTGGACATATTCTTCAGAATAATAACTTGTTTTATACAGTCTAAAATTTCTTAACTCGTTTCTACTCGCCCCGAAGGGCAATCATCACAATGAATATTTTGTATGTCAGGAAGCTATAAAGTCTAGCACTGTCATATCCAATATTTTTATGCCACATTTTCTACAAGAAATAGCATAATATTATGTATGTTTCTAATAATTTTGAGAGGATTATTTTCAACGAGTGACTTTTGAACTGAAATTGCCAATAAGTACACCTTTTATAGCTCTTATTGTAAAAAAAATCCAAACAATATTAAATTTAACTCTATTGAAATTCATTCATTGACTTCAGTCTATATCATTGGTGAGCAACTGACTTCCGCTATTTTACACTAAGATACCACATAGACTTTAACTTGCCATATTCCCCTATCATTAAGTTTATTGAAAACTTCAAATGGAACCATATCAATAACTTGACATTTTGCAATTAACAGCATCGTCCTGCATCAAGGACAACACGTTTTGCAGTTACCTTATAATCGAAGTATTCATCCAATAATAACCCTAAGTAGATATATTTATCAACTATATTTAGACAGGGATTCCCATATTTAAAACTTTAGGAGGGACTTTCAATAGAATTTGGTCGAAACTGTACTATACTGTTTTGTTGTTGTTGGATTTACCAACATAAAGCTTGTCCTACAACAATCGAAATTAAGCAATAATTCTGAGTCCTGCTCATCATCAGATAGTAAATGTCATTTTATTCTCATTTCCAACAGAATATGCCTTTGTTTCCTGACTTAACAGGTACTTAACAGGTACAGCTAAATCGTTGGTAAAAAACAGGTACATTTCGATAGCCAAGGGGCAGACACTTGGTTTGTTACAAGACTACCAGTGTTGTTCCCCGGAATCACTTATCACGGCATTTTCAGGCTAGAAATTTGAATACTGTTGTTTACGAGATATTGCACTTTTCATAATTGAGGATGCCTCGGTCGCCTCATACCTATAACGGGGTAAATAAACGGTGCTAGACAGTTAGGCATGAACAGACTTTACCAGACAGTTTGCAACATATAGTTTGGATGTTAATAAGCTCTGCTGAATTCGCTTCACCAGTGCCTTAGATAACGTTCAATCAAACCGTACCCCTGTTGTCGTTTTGGGGCGTTTTTTAACATGTTCATCTTATCAATTTTGCAAGATCTCTCATTTTAGAATTGTTTTCTTTCGTTTGGCGTACCGGATCTTTCAAGATTTCTCAGCACTATTTGCCCAGAATATTCGAGGAAAGGAATGTAAAATGAAACGAAAGCTATTTTGAAACTAACATTTTACTCCATACGGAATGGGAAACGACTATAATAGTATTAGAATATGTAAGCCATTTTAATTGTAAAGCAAATCTTTAATGTCAAGGTCATGTCTTAAAATGAGTCTTTTTTATGGAAAAAGGATCTCTTTAATGTAAATTAGCAAGCGGAATAGAGATATACGTTTTACTACGGGCATATTTTGTTTAGTCGATTAAAAATGAAATTATCTTTTTTATTAGGAAAGCCCAGCTCTTGCATTTTGTTTATATCTCGACTCGTGATTTACATAAAAAATATGAAAAGTATTGCAAGAAAATTACAATATTATTTAAAACATCCTGAATGACCTGTATAACAAGAGTCTAACTAGAATAACAAAGGTGTCTCATAAAAGAGCGTATCTAATACTAGTAGTACATGAATGCGCTCTTATAGTTGTTCATATTTTATCTACATGACTGTTTTCATAAACAAACCCAAGTTTCCTGGCAAAAGTGCTTGTTCAAAAGCGCATTAAATGCGACTGAATCTTCCAAGACTACTACTTTACAGACAAATGTTCTTGGTCAGTAATTAGATCATGAAAAATGTTGCACTCATTTGATATTATAGATATCTTTGAATGTTTAGCCTGCTTCATTGCTGTACAATGTATTTTCATATCTGTATGTTTTAAAGCGCCTTTTCAATGCTAGCTTGGTTTAAGTGACTGCGTCTTGTAGGTGCGTGCGACCTTTGATAGCTATCTCTTAGACAGAAGGAAGCTCAATTGATTGATTACAGCTTGTGCAAAGATAAAATAAAATACAATAACAAATTGATGGCATTATAGTTCAACATGCATGCTTATTCATGAATAACAACTCGAACTGTATTTTATGTAATTTATTTATATAATTTCAGTGAAATTAGAAAATATAACTGGCAAACCAATATATGGTTATTTCAAAATGAAATTACATATCAATTATTTTTCTGGTACTAATTTGTATCAAGCAAAATAAAATGGAAAAACGTTATAATACAAAACACAAGAAATGTATGCAAAAACTAAATGATAAATTAGCAGACGAACATTGATGGTGCACTACTTTATCTTTCAACTATGAGATCACCAAGTTTTTAAGCTAAGTGTTCAATATGTTGAGGCTACTTGTTTAATAGCTGATGACTCATTTTTTTATCTACCAAAAACACCTAAATTCATGAAAGTCACTATTGAATATAGCTTTATTCTACGATCTTAAATCAGCTGAGGTCATCTGCTGACCACATTGTTATTCTTACAGTTACAATATTGGATCATTGTCTCAAGATAAGGGCAATGAGAAATAAACTTGACCTTGACCTGCTTATTTAAGGGCAACATAAAAAATAACTGACCATGTGTAGTAATGTAAACAAAAACAATTCTGTGCCTACTGCATGACAACTATAAAATCATTTGGCCTTCACATCTGTTTTACTTGACCTTTGACCTACACGACTTCCTCTTCGTCAAAATCTGAAAAGTTCATTAAGTGACCACCAGCTTCCTTGATATTGTCATGTTCAGAGGTAACAGACAACAGTAATATCTACATTTGAGCTGCATCACGACAAAACCAACATAGTGCGTTTGCGACCAGCATGGATCCAGACCAGCCTGCGCATCCGCGCAGTCTGATCAGGATCCATGCTGTTCGCTTACAAACCCTATTACAAGTAGAGAAACTGATAGCGAACAGCATGGATCCTGATCAGACTGCGCGGATGCGCAGGCTGGTCTGGATCCATGCTGGTCGCAAACGCACCATGTTGGTTTTGTCGTGACACGGCTCATTTTTATCCTTGGCCAATCTTTGGGATACTGTAATCTTTAATCAAACTTCTTATCAAATATAATATAAACAAACTAAATATTATGCATAAGATGGACAAAAAATCACAGAGATATTGTGATAGTTTAAGTTTTTCCAATAACCTTAAATAGTTTTATCTTCATTATATACAAAAATGTGACAGGAATTACTACAAAACTGGTTTTCTGCCAATAATGATTGGTTTATCCCTTTAGAAACGAGATAGGACTAAAATTGTGCACTGAAAAAGAGTATTCAAGTGAAAAAAAAAGGGATTAAATCACAAAACCCGTGTAATATGTGTCAGGGCTCTGATTGACAATAGTGATGTGAAAATTTGGTTGATTAACAATAAAACATGTAGGAAATGCAAAAGGTGAGTATTGAAACAATTTTATGGAAATTTAGAACATACACTAGAAAAAAAGAAAAAAAACAAACAAACAAAAAAGAACCCCTGGTCTCATACAAGTTTGTCATCTTACTGTTAAAAAATACTTCCCAGTGTAAATGATTTTTCTAAAAATAGACATTGTCCCTTACATATTAACTTTATTAATAGTAAGTGTAAAGGAATTTTGTATGATACCAGACATAGGATTATACATTAAAATTTTTAGCTCACAAAAGTTCTGTGAAGGTTTGATTAGAATAACTCTAGCAATGTACGAATTGCTTACTAAAGAGTGTTTTCTTAAAAGCCATGATTATATAAAATAATCAAAATCAAGTTAATAAATGATGAAGTCTAAAAATAAGATAATATATGCCAGGGCACTTGATATCAAACGTTTTGTGAAAGTTTCATTAAAATCCATAAAGAAGTGTAGTAAGAGTTGCATACATATGAATATTTGTAAGGGCCATGATTAGGTAAAAGGTTTTCAAATTACATGTATATTACAAAACCATAACAAAATGGGCCAAAGCACTTTGTGAAATACTTGTGTAAAATTTGGTTGAAATATGTTGAGAAGTGTAAGAGTGGCCTATAGAAGTGTAGGAGTGGCCTACAGAAGTGTAGAAGTGGCCTATAGAAGTGGCCTATAGAAGTGTATGAGTGGCCTACAGAAGTGTAGGAGTGGCCAATAGAAGTGTAGGAGTGGTCTACAGAAGTGTAGGAGTGGCCTACAGAAGTGTAGGAGTGGCCTATAGAAGTGTAGGAGTGGCCAAAAGAAGTGTAGGAGTGACCTACAGAAGAAATTGTTTACACCTGCCTGCCTGTCGACTTTCAGCAAACCTGACAAAAAATGAGGCAAGAATATTGAATCACAAGTTGTATATGATTATAATCATTATCTAAACAATCACCAAAATACATATGAAATATGCAGTGATCTGAAATTCAGTCACTACCAGAAGCTTCATATGGATAGAAAACAATACAAAAAAATCAAAATGTGTTTATAACATTATATAAATATCACATCTCACTGACTGTGATAGAATAGAATGATTGCTCCTCGGCTGACATTTTCTTTACAAGGGTGAACATTTCTTCCTCTCACTCCAAGTGAGATGTGAAATTCATTTTTATTTTATATAAAAATATCTTAAACCTGGTACCCAGTATGCAAGTGGGGGCAATCTGGTAACACCTAATATAACGTACTGTTACCCCCTCACTTCACTTAAGGCTATTTATAGTAAATAAATAATGTGGGGTATAAATTAGAAACTATCAAATCAATTTGATAATTTTCTTTACCTTATATTTTTATTAAAAACTGAACATTTTTGATTGACAAAAAAGTTAAAATGCATATTTTGTAAGCATAAAAATGAAAACAAAAACAGGTATCTAAGCTAATTTGTAAAGTGGTTTTAAATGCAAAAAGGAAAAAATATTGCATTATTACATGTATGATTACTCATATAAGAATGGATTTGTCTAAGAATTCACAAAAGTAATTAATGATTAATAATTATACATGTTTGAGCTGACAAAAAAAAAAGAAGCAAGAAATTTGCATTGACTTAGAATTATTTGTTCAAGGATGTAAAAACACAAACAGAAAACTATTAGTGTATCAACACAATGGTTTGAGATTGCTATAAAGTAAGCAAACACTAAGAGGGAAATAAACAAGGATGGTTTGACAAATTTCATATAGTAATCAAAAACTAAGTGAATAAATCAACAATGCAAAATGACAAGCTAGAACTAACAGAGAAAAACAAGAATGATTTGACAACTACCATACAGCAAGCCAAAACTTAGTGAAAATATCTTCAGAGTGCTTTAAAGTGCAAAGTGGTAAGCCAAAACTAAGTGAATATATCTACAACCTGCTTGGAGAATGCCATATGGCAAGCCAAAACTAAGTGAATATATCTACAGAATGATTTGACAAAATTTTAATGTCACACGGCAAGCCAAAACTAAGTGAAAAAACTAGAGTGGTTTGACAATGTCAAACAGAAAGCCAAAACTAAGAGAGCAAATCTACAGAGTGCATTGGAATTGCCATATATAATCAGCAAATAAGTGAATATAACTACAGTGTGGTTTGAAAAATGTCACACAGAAAGCTAAAAATATGATAGTAAATCTACAGAGTGGTTTGGTATTGCAATATAACAAGGCCAAAATTAAGAGAATGGCAGTTTTCTTAGTAAAAATATATTATAGTGAATAATAGCCTAAAGTCATTATGAGGTCCATCTTCAATGAACATTTGCAGTTTCAGGTTTGAAATTTCAGTAACAAAAACATTGTTAACATAATTATATCAAAGGTAAAAACATACACTTCAACTCCTCTTCTATAATTAAACATAAACATTTGTGATATTCATAGCTTGCATTGTTTAATAAGTGTATATGAAAATATTTGTTTAAATAATATGCAAATAAGACCGTTATATTAAATATAAAATATAATCAATCAATCAATCAGTCAATCAATCAATCAATCAATCAAAAATAAGCATTAAATTGATTTAACAATCAAGCAATATAACAACAAATTTAAAACAAATGATAACATAACAACAACAAAGCTTTCAGTAATAACAATTGTTACTTATATGGAATAATGTACAAAACTATTGTTTATTGAATAATGTACAAAACTATTGTTACTAATATGGAATAAAGTACAAATCTTTTGTTATCAATATTGAATAAAGTACAAAACTATTGTTACTAATATGGAATAAAGTACAAATCTTTTGTAATCAATATTGAACAAGAGCACCGCTAGGCGGAGCATTATATGCCCGAAAGTGATTTTTTTTTTTTTAGTAAAGATGAAGCATTTGTAAGACATTGGAATTAAATAAAGTATTACCTCCTTCAAATAACAATCCTCCTTTGAAGTTTCAATATTGTCGTCCAAATGGAACTTAAGTTATGCCCCAGAAACTGTTTTCAATTCTAAGGTAATAGTGACCTTGACCTTGTGACCCCAAAATCAATAGGGGTATTCTACCCAATATGTACAATCATCCTATGAAGTTTGAATATTGTGGGCTAAATGGAACTTAAGTTATGCTCAAAAAACTGTTTTCAATTTCTAAGAAATAGAGACCTTGACCTTTGACCCCAAAATCAATAGGGGTCTTCTACCCAATATGGACAATCATCCTATGAAGTTTGAACACTGTGGGCCAAATAGAACTTAAGTTATGCTCCGGAAACTGTTTTTAGTTTTAAGTTAATAGTGGCCTTGGCCTTTGACTTTGTGACCCCAAAATCAATAGGGGTCTTCTACCCAATATGAACAATCATCCTATGAAGTTTGAACACTGTGGGCCAAATGGAACCTAAGTTATGCTCCGGAAACTGTTTTTAGTTCTAGGGTAATAGTGACCTTGACCTTTGACCTTGTGACCCCAAAATCAATGGGGGTCTTCTACCCAATATGGACAATCATCCTATGAAGTTTGAACACTGTGGGCCAAATGGAACTTTAGTTATGCTCTGGAAACTGTTTTCAGTTTTAAGGTCATAGTGGCCTTGACCTTTGACCTTCTAACCCCAAAATCAATAGGGGTCTTCTACCCAATATGAACAATCATCCAATGAAGTTTGAACACTGTGGGGCAATTGGAACCTAAGTTATGCTCCGGAAACTGTTTTCAGTTGTAAGGTAATAGTGACCTTGACATATGACCTTGTGACCCCAAAATCGATAGGGGTCTTCTACTCAATATGGACAATTATCCTATGAAGTTTGAACACTGTGGGCCAAATGGAATTTAAGTTATGCTCTGGAAACTCTTTTCAGTTTTAAGGTCATAGTGACCTTGACCTATGACCTTATGACCCCAAAATCAATAGGGGTCTTCTACCCAATATGGACAATCATCCTATGAAGTTTGAACACTGTGGGCCAAATGGAACTTAAGTTATGCTCCGGAAACTGTTTTCAGTTCTAAGGTCATAGTGACCTTGACCTTTGACCTTGTGACCCCAAAATCAATAGGGGTCTTCTACCCAATATGGACAATCATCCTATGAAGTTTGAACACTGTAGGCCAAATGGAACTTAAGTTATGCTCCGGAAACTGTTTTCAGTTTTAAGGTCATAGTGACCTTGACCTTTGACCTTATGACCCCAAAATCAATAGGGGTCTTCTACCCAATATGGACAATCATCCTATGAAGTTTGAATATTGTGGGCCAAATGGAACTTAAGTTATGCTCCGGAAACCAAATTGCTAACGGACGGACGGACAGACGGACGGACGCCAGGGGGTATAACATAATATGTCCGAAATTCTTTTGGGCATATAATAAAATACAAAACTATTGTTACTAATATGGAATAAAGTACAAATCTTTTGTTATCAATATTGAATAAAATACAAAACTATTGTTACTAATATTGAATAAAATACAAAACTTTTTATGGAATAAAGTACACATTTTTTGTTATACATATGGAATAAAGTGCAAAATTATCATAACGTATATCGAATAAAATGCAAAAATATTTTAACTTAAATGGAATAAAGTGCAAAATTGTTGTGACTTCCATGCAAAAAGTTTACATGGAATAAAGTTAGAGATACATCTGTTTTGAATAAATGTCTTTTCACATTTTTGTGTACAATTTTGATTTTTTTCTCTGACAAAATCATAGCAAAAACAAAATATATAAACAAAGAGTTAAACTCATGATTCACTTACATCTACAATTAACATTCCAAATGCACTGAATTTGTTAATACTAAAGTTTTGGAAACATTGTCATTTTTCCATAGTATAACTACATGTTGTACCAAAATAGGCAGATCCAGTTTTAAAACAATTTGACCATCTCTTACATTGTTGCCCAGGACCTTTGATAATCCCACAAATACATGTAATGTATACTTCCAAATGGTGTACTTATCTTTCACAAGGGGTCATAACTCTTACAAAAAAAATCCATCAAAATGGTTAAGTTTTAACATACAAGTCATAAAAAGTTTGATTTAAAAGAAAATTTGAATTCACTCAGACATAAACAGATTGTAAACAGATTGCTATGTACAAGTGCTTCAAAGAATTAAAGCCATATCATCACATCAGAAAACCATATTTCAGCAGTATTAAAATATATATAACTTTGATTTGGAAGTGTTCGTTCATGGTATGTAACGTCTATTGGTATAAGGGAAGCTACTTGTTCAACAATTAAAACTTCTAATAAAATAAGGAAACTACCAAGTAATATGTACCAACGGAAAAGGGAAAATGATGGGGGAAGTTGCTAATCAAAGGGTTCTGCAATTCAGTGACCAGTTTCTCAGCTAACAACTTAAGACAGAAATAATTCCTGTTGTATTTCTTCTTGTTTGATGTGGGGTTCATTACCAAAATAAAATAAGTGCTGTTTGGTGTACACTATACATCAAAATGATTTGGAATTAACAAGCTTGGTGTTTACTACATAAAATGATTTTAGGTACATTATTTATACAAATTTGATGCTGCTTATTGTACACTCATTAACATAATTGTTGAATATTACTAAAAACAAATCTGGTGTTGTTTGGTATACATTACTTAAAATAATTAGGAGTACAATACTCAAACAAATTTCTTTGGTGTACACAACTAATAGGAGAAATGTAAAACAGCTAGCTGGTGATTGTGATACTTGTTCATAACATTCATCTATAACTTCATGATAAAAATTTTTCTAGTAAAACAAAGCAAAAACAAATAATTTAAACAATCACCTACATGAACCGGGCATATCAGAATAACAAAATTAACCTCCATAACACAATCATGATATCACATTTACCTCCATAACACAATCATGATATCACATTTACCTACATAACACAATCATGATATCACAATTACCTACATAACACAATCATGATATCACAATTACCTACATAACACAATCATGATATCAAAATTACCTACATAACACAATCATGATATCACATTTACCTACATACCACAATCATGATATCACATTTACCTACATACCACAATCATGATATCACATTTACCTACATACCACAATCATGATATCACATTTACCTACATAACACAATCATGATATCACATTTACCTACATAACACAATCATGATATCACATTTACCTACATAACACAATCATGATATCACATTTACCTACATAACACAATCATGATATCACATTTACCTACATACCACAATCATGATATCACATTTACCTACATACCACAATCATGATATCACAATTACCTACATAACACAATCATGATATCACATTTACCTACATACCACAATCATGATATCACAATTACCTACATAACACAATCATGATATCACGTTTACCTACATAACACAATCATGATATCAAAATTACCTACATAACACAATCATGATACCACATTTACCTACATAACACAATCATGATACCACATTTTCCTACATACCACAATCATGATACCACATTTTCCTACATACCACAATCATGATATCACATTTACCTACATAACACAATCATGATACCACATTTACCTTAAAATGGTACCGTACATTTATCTTTAACAGACTAGTCCCATCTTTCAATTTGGATAAAAACAATCATCAATTTCAGAGAACATTTCTTAATATGTAGTAACTGAATAGCAAACAGTGCAGACTATGATCAGATGATACTGAAGTACATGTACTACCTAATCTTGGTTTGCACTAGCTGCATAGGTAGAATCAGTTGTGGTCAGCAGGCTAAAAGATAACTCCTGCGATACTGAGCTGAGCAAATTTGGAAAGGGGTATATCTAGATATAGGTACTGAAACAAGTTTAAACAAATATTGAGACAATAGTTACAATACTGAGCAAAAGCAAGGTAAATTTCATATTATGACAGAAATAAAATTCCTAGGTTTTAAAGAGTTTAAAGTGGCATGCCTCCAGATGTAGTATACTAAATCTTCAAAAACTCAAATTTGAAAGAAAACAAAAATAATGATTAAAAAATGTTTAAATACCTACAATCAAGATGAAATTTTGAATTTTTCAAGCACAATATGACAGAATTTATAGGTTTTTTTTAATCCCCAGAATTCTACCATTTTATTAATACAGTATGAGAAATTTCTACGTATTTTGACAAACTTTAGGTATTTTTTATCAATAGCAAGTGTCTAAGGCTAGGTTAAATCACTTAATTTGTACAAATGTGAACTCCTTTCCTCATTATAAGAATTTATTAAGTGTGGAGGTGTGCTACTTTAACCCTTAAATTGGAACAAATATAATGTTTAAGTACAAACACAATTTTTACACCGGTATATATTTAACACAAATCCATGCGATGTACAATCATTTTAAAAATTTGTTTACCATACCATGGTAATTGGCACATCAGCCACAGTATGCAACAAATAGCAATTTAAACATTGTCTATATCACCAGTCCTATTGTTATATTACAAATAACCGTACCTAGTATATACATGTACATTATATAATCAGTAAATATAAACGTATGTGTTACAATGGTAGGAGGTTTGGATTGCAACAGAACTAAACCCTAATGTGAATGTATGGCAGTGAAGGCTAAAAATAACATTGACTAACATGAGTTAACCTAACTTGTGATAAAAACACAAACCAGACCATAACTATTTGTATTTATAAGATCCTAGTATCAATAATATCTTAATAAGTACATCAACCAACAGTTACTGTACTTGAAGGCAGTGATAACAAGTATGGTCCAGTCTGTCTAGAGAAATAATGTATAAAACGTCCTGAGTACAAATGACTAAAATATATTTTGTTACAAGACATGTTTGTTAAACATGTCTTCCTCCCCCACTGAAACCAATAAGCTATGTTACATTGTAGCCAGTAAGTTATGTTACATTGTTGCCAATAAGTTATGTTTCATGGACTTCCACCTGTTTCTCAGGTGATATTCAAACCTACCCAATGATATTTAATCATAGGTTTGTAGGTGTCAGTTCTTTAATTATTGATTAGACAAGATTTTCATGGTAAAGGCTACAGTGTCCTTCACCTTTGACTAACTGACTTCATAATTATAAGATTTTAAAGGAAAAAGGCTACAGTGCCCTTGACCTTTGACTAACTGACTTCATTATTATAAGATTTTTAAGGAAAAAGGCTACAGTGCCCTTGACCTTTGACTAACTGACTTCATATTTATAAGATTTTAAAGGAAAAGGCTACAGTGTCCTTGACCTTTGACTAACTGACTTCATATTTATAAGATTTTAAAGGAAAAGGCTACAGTGTCCTTGACCTTTGACTAACTGACTTCATAATTATAAGATTTTTAAGGAAAAAGGCTACAGTGTCCTTGACCTTTGACTAACTGACTTCATAATTATAAGATTTTAAAGGAAAAGGCTACAGTGTCCTTGACCTTTGACTAACTGACTTCATAATTATAAGATTTTTAAGGAAAAGGCTACAGTGTCCTTGACCTTTGACTTACTGACTTCATAATTATAAGATTTTTAAGGAAAAGGCTACAGTGTCCTTGACCTTTGACTTACTGACTTCATAATTATCAGATTTTAAAGGAAAAGGCTACAGTGTCCTTGACCTTTGACTAACTAACTTCATAATTATTAGAGGTCATCTATCAGTCCTGATCATTCTCCAAACCCAATCATAAGACTGCTGGCCAAAGTGTTCTATAGTAATTGGCTGGTCAAGGTCTGGTCTATGGACTATCCAACTGCATATACAAAGCAATTTCTGACCACATAATCTGTCAGGAGAAAATACTCTAAAACCCGGGCAAAAAGAGTCCATATGCTTTCTCTCATGGAGTCATTCATGTGTAAGTGTATGACAAAATCATTAAAAGTATCCTTTAACCTCTTTATAACCTTTGACCTTAAATGACATATTGACCTCATTTACTAATAATCAAATAAATAATCGATTTAATATGCATTAACTGTGACATTGAAACACCAAATGGTATTACCTAGTAAGTGGTTTTAACATATCTATAAATTCATTTTGTCAAAAATGAAACATTGTTTGAATAAATATAAAAATAACTAAATTTCAATGTATTGAATGTTTTGAAACTTTTAGGATAATTTAGGCTTTTACATATTTTCATATATCTATGAGATCATTTTCAATGGAATGGATTTACAGTGATTGGTCTGTCTAACAATTCACCATCATCATTATCATCACTTTTTTCATACTAAGCCATTAAATTTACTTTAGCCAAGTGCCATGAAATTTTTTTTTAAAAAAGTGACAATTTTTTTTCAAATCGTACAGTCTAATATAAATAAGTATTTCAAACAGCCTTAGTCATCCTGAAACATGTACACAATAATTTAAAGGTAGGGTCTAAGATACTGTCTCTTCTTGTGCCAAAACAAATTCATCGTCACCTTCATCATTTTCACCAGCATTACTACTGCCTGTATTTGACTTTGATTCAGGTTCTAAGACTTCAATAAGATAATAAACTTTTTTACTTCTAGCCCAGCTATATGTGTTGTCAAACCGTATAACATCTATAAAATAAACAACATATCTTTGAATACAACATATGTCCTCTAACTTAACACCAGAGATTAGGGACAACAAATGTTATCTTGCATACAACCTGAGACTACAAAACCATCTGATTTATACAAATACAAACCAAATTAGTTTTGAAACAATCTGAATTATTGATGAATTTCAAATGTGTTCTCAAAACAAATAATCAAATAAAGTTTTATATAACTTATTACAGTATAAAGATATGTTCGGTCATATATATTATTTATACATATAACTGAAGTCAATTTTTCATAAAATACCCACATAATCATGGCTAGTCATGACTTAGTGGTTACACAGTCCCTTTGTGGATTCTGAATAATTCTATTTGATAAAACAACCTAGCAACCTTAGAGGTCAAATATTCTTCTCATATACCCATATTGACATAAAATCTTTACTGGTCAGCCTGCTTTGCTCAATAGAGACACCATCAGACTTGTAATACAGGGGTCACTGGTTTGAACTTTGGGCAAGGTGAAATTTGTCTGTGACAATGAGTCTAATGATCATTTGTCTCTCACCTCTGATTCAGAAATAATGAGAAATTAGTACCAAATGTAGAAGGTCACTTGCAAATAGATTGGTTATTCCTGATTTGTCATGATGAAAAGCAGGTTACATGGAACAACTGCCGAGATATGGCCAAAAATGTTTTAAAATCAGCATTGAAACGAACCAAAACAAGTGTTTGTACAATTTTTTGAACTCAACGTAAAATATATAACTTACATATACCAGGCAGGTCACATTCTACAGCACCATCTTCAGGGACTAGATGACAATTTGATCGCTGTGTTGACAGAATCGTGTCCATTTCACTAGCTTTCATTCGCTCTTTTGATTTCTTTCTAAACACACCAAAGCCTATATCATATCCATCTGTCTGAAACTCATACCTGGAAAAAGAATTAAAAAAATCTCAATTATTTTCAGTACAGTTTCTTCAATATACACATTATGTAGTGACATATATACATTTGAAATTACAATTTGTCAATAAATTATTGCGCTTCTGAATTTATTTTAAAGTTCCCTCAAAGAGTCTGTTTAAAAGCAGTACTGTGACAATTACTATACAAATAGGATGACACATGCTATATTAATATACATGTGCAGAACAAAAGAAAGCTTTCTATTATAAGGCACTCTTGAAATAACCAAAAATAGATACAAATCTCCTGGCACTGCCTCAGATGACTTAATACTTGTAGTATACATAATTACAGTTACAAAGTTTGCATACTGGTCGGAGAGATAACTCCGACGCATAGATAACCCCGACACTTGATAAATATAATTGTTTTAGCTTTGTTTTTCAACAAATAAGCACATGCTCACCTAACAGTATAGGAACAGGACAGAATGTGATGATTTGTTATAATTTGGTAGACTTTTTAATGTTTTTCAAATAACCTAAACTTTTTGTAGGCAAAAACTGCTTCAAAACGTTCTTTTTACTAAATTACAGTAAGGTAGTTAGAAATGTATTGACCACAGGCCACTGACTTGGGAAAGATTTTTGAAAAATTGTTTAAATATTTACAAAAAATAGATAAACCATATAAGATGTAAAAATAAATTATTGATGCTGATTTTTCCAGTCATTTTTTACTTAAAAATTTAAGTGTCGACTTTTTCTACTGTTGTGGGGTAAAAAGACCATGTTTTGTATACCTCATTCAATACCTTAAAGAAGTACCAGATTCCATTTTCATACATAGTTTTTGTGGTGTAATGTAAAGTCTTTGAACTGAACTTTGTTTAGGTGGTTCAATATTTAAAATATACTGGAAGATAATTAAAATATTGCAAAAAATATGTGATTTAGTGTCGAAGTTATCTCTCCAACCAGTAGAGGATTAAAATATAAATAGTATTCTCCCTAATGAATTTTTAGTTCATACAGAGTTTATTTTAGTTTGTGATGTGTAAAAAGCTATAAGGTTATAGACACACTTTTGAATCTGTTCCTGGAACCAGTCAGTACTGAACAATGAGTGTAAAGTTTTTTGATCAAGGAAACAACAACTTGTCCCTGACAGTGTTTGAACCCAGCTAGCAACCGTTAGATTAAGTTAACAACTTGGCCATGCCACCGCATGAACTTTAGAAATAACACACACACAAAGTTTAAGACACAAATAAAAAGTTAAATAAATAATTAAACCTTATAACACTGTTTGGTTCATGGACTTCATACTCAAGTTGTAACGTTGATCCGCGGCCTATATTGCCTGTAACCATGGCATGATGTGGCTCTGCTTGGTTGTAATACTCTTTTGGAACTGTTCCACCTTGACATATCTGTAAATTAATCAAATGATTTTAAATTTTGTTAGTAAAAATACTTATGTGTGTTAAAACACAAAGTATGTCTCAACTTTTTCTGGGAAATCGCATAAGTTTATTAAACTGTATTATTTTTACGAAATTTTTTTTTAAAAAATATTCTTTAGATAATTTTTAATCCCTTAAATAAGTAATTGTCTTACATAGTTTTTACAGCGGGGGCCCCCTTCAATCTTTGAGGGTACACCAAAAACATGCTGGAATTGTTCCGTGAAATTTCTTTTAATAAAGCATCTTTTAATTCCCGAAATTTTAAAACATTTTTTTTGTTACCTTAAAAGATAAAGTAAGTAGTATTTTCAAACCCGGCCTCTAAAATTTATATTGACCCGTGATTGACCATTTTGCATACTACCTGTGCATATGACCATTTCTATGACCATGTGCATTTCTGACCATGGGGCTACTGGGCCACGTCTAACGACCCCGAGTGCCTATTGATAGTGTTTGCTATGTCTTAAAATTTTATTCTAAAAAAGATTTTTGTTTATGTTAAAAAACAAAAACAACTTTAAGAATAAAAGGGAGGTAACTCACCAGATAAAACTACAACTTTTTTAGCAGTATTTTCATGGAGAAAAGGTCTCACCAGTGACCAGATTATAGGAAAGATCTTTGGGCCTGAAAATTAAGCAATACATACATAAATTAAGCATACAAATATATACATAAATTATGACCTTTTTAAACAAGCTAGAATACCTGAAAAATTAAACATGACTGTATGTTTTGGTTTTACTTTATTTAAGTCTCTGAATTATTTCAAATGTTACCATATAATTTGATAATTTTAATGGTAATATCATTCTTATAACAGAAATGGCTCCTTTTAACAACCTTCTTATGCTGCCAGTGCAGATCAGTCTGCCACATCTGTGCCATCTTATCATTATCTACAATCTTTGCCAGGATGAAAGACAGACAAGTCCATTTATGATCTTTGGCATGGTATACAGGTTAAGTATTACTGAACAGTAATCAGTGACAATGCAAACTTAACATAAAATACACTGGCCTATGTTCAACACAGATATTTTGGGGCTTGTTTCCTTATACAAGTATATACCAAAGTGGACCCTTCAACTTCTTGTAAATACCTTGATAAAGTTTCCCCCACATACAAATACACATGAACTTTTCCGTTCTAGATGTGATGACTACTTGTCTATGCAACCAGCAAAGAGCCAGGCAGATGTATGTATCAAATAAGGCAAGAAGAGATAGAGAACCATGGCCCTTATATTCTATTAAAGATACATGTATACTATGCTCATCCTTGGGTGAAATACTTTTATTGTAGAAAATTATTGAAATCTACTAAATTTTTCCTGAATATGTCTAATTTAAACATGTGAAAGAATAAACTATGTTTGGGAAGTTACATTTCCTGTTACTTCTCAAATTAACTTGGTCTATTCTTATAAAAACTGTCAGTTTTCTTAATGACACTGTGTAATCATACTGTGTGTCGAGTTTAAAATGTAACATATTTTGTTTATTTTACATTTCAAAAGAGACTGTGTAGTAATTATCAGTCTTTTTCAACTATCATATTTGAGCAAAAAATATTTTTAAAACTGAAAGGAGTTAATGTTATCCTTTGATTTGTTGACTGTAAGAAGACCTGTTATTCTCACAAGGCTGTGTTAAGTCTCAGCAATCCTTTTCTAGCTTTTTTCACATTGAAAACACCCCTAAAAAAATACTTGGAAAGGACTAAAATCAAAGTAGGGTGATTTTATTTAAGAAATTAAGTGGTGTCAGGAATCAGTGTTATACATACTATTTATAACAAATACACGTCTGAGCACCTCCGGGTACCGGCTTTCAGCAGCGTCAACTATAGATAAGTACATGTCCACCGCTGGAATTATACAGAAAACCATGGTTATAATTACTGAAAAAACATATTCTTAAAAACATTATCTTTTGAACATATATTATATTTTTATTCAATAATTCATAAGTTTTAATTCATAAACAAAAAATAGATTTTCAAAATCTTTTTATTAGTATTATTTATTCAAATTATTCTATATACTTAATTAAAGAAAATGATAAACAAAACATTCTGAATTTAAAATCTGATTACATGTTATGTAATTATTCATTCAAATGCAAAAAAAAACAAAAAAACCTTTCAAATTGATTTACTGGATGTGAAAAGAAAAAAAACCCATCTTGTTCAAGGACTGATATAGCAAATATAAATGTATCAACAATCTAATTTGTTAAACAAAATATTTATGACATTGAACAATCTCATATACTACTAAAATTAACAACAATAAAATAAACAACAATTTAAATTTAGAAACCAATGTATGCTAAGCATAGAAAAAGCAAAAGGAATGCTTATTATATTTAAAATTTCAGAAACTGAACTGTATTACTAATTATTATAATACTCCCTAAAGTCAATTAACCCAAATTGTAACAGCCAAATGACCAAAGCTGTAACTGCCAAATGACCAAAACTGAACAGCCAAATGTCCCAAATTGTAACAGCTAAATGACCTCAACTATAACAGCCAAATGACCAAAACTTTAATGGCCAAATGGCAAAACCTGTAAGAGCCAAATGACCACAACTATAATAGCCAAATGACCCACATTGTAATAGCCAAATAACCCAAATGCCTAATGACCAAAACTCTAAAAACTAAACGGCAAAAAATATGATAGCCTAATGACCATTAAAACTATAGTAGCCCACCAACCAAAATTGTAACAGCCCAATAACCAAAATTGTAACAGCCAAATGACCAAAAATTATAAAAACTTTAACAGTCCAATAACCAAAATTGTAACTGCCAAATGACCAAAACTATATCAGCCAAATGACCAAACTTTAACAGTATCAAATTTCAGTATTTCTCATTTTCAAGTTATCTTTTTTGCAACAATCCTAATCGGTTTTGAAGCAAGAAACTTTTAACTTCTTAGTAATGATTATTTGAAACAGTGTAGAAAAAACAATGGCACCAGAACCACCCAAAACACATCTACATTTATATGTAATACATGTAACAGTGTGTCTAAAAGCAAAGGTGGTGTTAATGCTCATCTGTAAAGAATAACAACTAAAAGAAAAGTAATGGCTGTTATGAACTTCACTTACATTAAAATGAATAACTTTGTGATATATTGTCATTTCTACACAAAATTTATACAAAAATTAATCATTTTCTATGTGGTGAAGGAGCATAACTCTAGAAATACTCATCAACAAGTTATGTCCCTTGTTTTACACCTATTCCTTGTTCCCATTAGTAAGTATGCTGAGTACAATATACAAGTATTTATGTTAGTTTCAAAATTTTCTATCAATAGCCAACTTTAACAAATATTGAAAGTTAATAAAGGGCATTTAACTCCTTAATATTGTGACTCATGACTCAGAATCATGCCCCTTGTCTAGAAAAGCACCTTGTCATGATTATCAAGTAATAGTGACATGTTTTGTGTTGATACCTTTAAAATTGTTTGAGTAGTCATCCTTAAAAAAAGTTTTTGCACAACAACGACTTTTTCTTAGATAAAGTCAAGGGAATAAGAAAAAAAAGGATATTTATAACATGCAAGCTTGTTAGTCAGGTTATACAAGAAATATACAAGTTACAATGTAGTACATAAGACACTACAAACTGCTAGATATACTTCAACCTTTCATTTATATTATACATGTATAAAGAGATTTCACAGAATTTCCAGTTAAAACATAATGGTGTTTTTTTTTCACTCTTTAACTGATCAGAAAATGTTTTTACCCTTATAAAGTAATGGAAAGCTAGGTATATACAATCCACATATTTTCAAAAATATAAAAAATGAAACTATTCTGCCAATGAATCACCATTGTTTACTTCCACAAATAGAAAACACTTCAATATAAAAGATATCAATAGTTTCTTAAAACTTAGCCATTTCCTTTTTTACAAGTTGTCTAGATAGATCAATTATTCTAACATGACTCATGACTTTGTAACCATAAATAAAGAAGAAAATAACTGGTGTTAAACTGCCAATATACACTGCTTATGGACAACATGTATAATTACTTTTTCATTTTTTTGTGTTGTTGTTTGGTTTTATTGCACACCAACTCAGTTTAGAACATATGTATGCAACATAAAAGATGATTTTGGTTAACCTTGGGTGTTACAAACTTAAAGCAACACCAGGGCCGACTCCAGTAATTTGAACCCATGTAGTTGCCACTTACAATCACACTGGGTTAAATGGTGGCTGCAAATCTGATGCTTTAACCTGTCAAAGGCAACCCCTTCCGCTACAAGGGGTATGCATACTTATACAACCGTTCTTTTTATACATGTACTCTCTCCAATAAAATGGATAAACATAAGGTAAGCAGCAATGCTAACATTAACAATTATATTACTTTAATTGATATCCGTTATCAAATGATACAAATTATCATGATATATATTAATTAGCAAGAAAATTTTTACAAAACAAGCATTATGCAAGCATTCTACAACAGGTTTTTGGTACGTTTTTTCATGAAATATTGTTTTTAAACATTATGAATTTCCTCCCTTGCCGAACTTTCACCATTTGTAGAGTGCAGTATAATGTAAATTCAGTTTTAGTCAGGGCTGACTCAGCAGATCAGTCACTATTATATTATGATGAGTATGGTACTTTTTCTTAATACCTGCAGATCTAAACAAGCAGAAAGGATATACATATTTCATTGAAATGGCAGCTAAAAAGCAAAATATAGCAATAATAGCAGAAAAAAAGACAGCAGTCATCCAAATTTTAATACATTTTCTTTTCCAATCATATCAGTTTACATACAGAAGATGAAGACATCCATACATTATATACCTAGAGTTTAGAATTCAGGTAGTGTATTTCTAAAATTTTGAAATACCAAATTATCAAAGCATATCTGTACTTCAGAATTTTTTAATACCAAATTATCAATGTATATCTATACTTCAGAATTTCAAGGAGTCCATCTTATCAATGAATATCTATACTTTAAGACAAGAGGACTGAAATATCTAGCAGTTTGTATATAAAATGTGCCTTTATACATACATTCCTTATTTAAATGCCTGGCACCCAAATTCTTCAAATCATATATAATTGTCATAGTGTCTAACAGACGTTGATGCTGCAATAAAATCAAGAAACAAAAATAACATAAATACTTCTGTTCTAATAATTAAAAAAAAACAACAACAAAATGAACAATACAAAATAAGCAACAAAACTTATTTATCACATGACATCACTTGTTATTCAATGAACTGTAACCATGAAGTATTCCTTCATATTACAATATATATTTTTTAATGTTTAATTGTTATATACATTAATATAGATGTATAATATCATGGTGGTCGGTCAAACCTCATAAATCAAAAGAAGAAAGTATATAGAGATACATTTGAATTGACTAAAAAGTGTGTAACTAGGAAATGGATCTCCACATTTCTTAGTATAAAGAGGGAAAATCTATGTTAGTTCAGGGAGAGAGTGTGCTCAATCTCGGGTAAATTGCTTTTTTAATGTTTATTAAGGGAGGATACTAACTGTGTTGAACTAAAGAGTTGATATCCCAAAAGGTTGATATCCCTAAATGACTTTATGTTATCTTAATTTACAATAATAGTCACTTGATCAAGAGCTGTCAGAAGGACAGTGTGCTTGATGATTCTCAGGGCTTAATAGTAAAACAAGTTCAAAAAGTGCCATAATTTTGTCAAATCTAAGTTATGGGCCTAACATAATAACTTATTATTATGCTCTCAAATTGTATTTAGTTTCAACTCATTCCCTTCAGTAGTTTTGAAGATACAAAATTGCATGCAAAAACTATACCAAAGTGTGACATTGAAGCCTGTGTGTGTACAAAAGCTCTCTCTATTTTTCGGATAGTCAAGCTAAAAAAATTTTCTGTCTGTGTGACTGTAGCAGATGAATATAGTATCTGTTCTTACTATGATGACTGTCTAAACACCAGAACATTCATTATAGTGTCAATCTTCTCATTCTTATCTATCAACGTAACTAAACTTGTAAACCTGACTTGTAAGGGAGCCGACTTGTAAGGGGGCCGACTTATAAGGGAGCCGACTTATAAGGGGGCCGACTTATAAGGGAGCCGACTTATAAGGGAGCCGACTTATAAGGGGGCCGACTTATAAGGGGGCCGACTTATAAGGGGGCCGACTTATAAGGGGGCCGACTTATAAGGGAGCCGACTTATAAGGGAGCCGACTTATAAGGCGGCCGACTTATAAGGGAGCCGACTTATAAGGCGGCCGACTTATAAGGGAGCCGACTTATAAAGGGGCCGACTTATAAGGGAGCCGACTTATAAGGGGGCCGACTTATAAGGGGGCCGACTTATAAGGGAGCCGACTTATAAGGGGGCCGACTTATAAGGGGGCCGACTTATAAGGGGGCCGACTTATAAGGGGGCCGACTTATAAGGGAGCCGACTTATAAGGGAGCCGACTTATAAGGGGGCCGACTTATAAGGGGGCCGACTTATAAGGGGGCCGACTTATAAGGGAGCCGACTTATAAGGGGCCGACTTATAAGGCGGCCGACTTATAAGGGAGCCGACTTATAAAGGGGCCGACTTATAAGGGAGCCGACTTATAAGTGAATATATACCAGAATCATAATAATAAATTATCTAAACATGTAACCATTGAATGAACAATGCCCTTTCACTTTCAATTTTTTTCCCCTCACAAGAAACAAAGGAAGAGTGGAGTGCAATAGGAAGTTAATAGAAGTGGATTTTATAAGTAATTGTGAATATTCTAATGAAATTGTGTTTGTGCATTGTCATTGAATTTTTGTTTCAATTTTTCATTCTTATAAATAGATATGATGTGATATGATAGTGTAAGGTAGATTTTGTCCTTGTTAATGAACCAAAGGTGACAGAGCCAGGTTTGTGTGCAGTTTTGTCCAGTATTAACAGGCTCTATAATGTTGGTGACTTTAACCTTTCAACTTTGGATGGAATGTTCAAAATTCAAAGCTGGGTAAATTGATTACACACAATGAAAGTTTATTAGAATATCATGTCATATATAATGCTGGCACGGTGTCACATTTCAGCTTCTATTCCTATAACCAATATGCCTTATTGTATTTTTTGTATCCTTTTTTGAAACCAATGAAACCATGGATACAAAACAAAATACAAATCTTATTACTTTGATAGCACTAAATCTATGTTAGATTTTAATCTGAAAGTTAAGGTAAAATGCTTAAAGCAAATTTAAAATAAACATTAGTTCATGCAGAATGTATTTCAGTTTGATTTGTGTAGGAAGCTAAAAGTTTATAGACACTCTCTTGAATACAAAACAATCACACAACAACCTGTGGAGGAAGAGTGGTACAGGGTTACAGCACCAGACTTCTAATCTAGAGGTCGCTGGTTCAAATCTCTTCAGAGTAGAGATTCTCTTTTCAGCTTCCAGTGTCAACACTGGTGCCATTACTATATATGACACCAAGGACAGTAACTGTTATAATGTGCAACTTTTTCAGTTATAAGGCATGATTTAAAGCACTATGTCAATGTCCCCCAAAAAGGGGTTTTAAACATGTTATAAAGGAAAAGCAAAAAAAATCAGCACTTGCACTTATGCTAAATTCAATTCTAACTGATAAATTCAACAGAAAATGCATTTAAATTAATACCAATAAGCAACATAAATAATACAGAAATGTTGTTGCATAAATACAAGCAATATAGACCACTACCACTAGTATTTCTGCGCTGTACAATAATTAATAAACATATAAATGTTCACATGATTGTACACCTATCCAAGTTTCATGCAGAAAAAAAAAAACATTACATTATGCTCTTTTTCAAAACCTAATGCACTGTCCCACTCAGTGAAACAAGAGGCTATCAACAAGTACCTTATAGTTTCACTGGTAAAAGACAAAAACAAGAGCTGTTTACAGGAACAGAGCATTCAAATGTTCTCTGTGCTAATGACAGTATATCAAAAGCTATACTGATTCTATCAACAGAAATAAAGTCTTAGTTAGTGACATTGAATTAAACAAATAACCCTTAAGGTATATTTTGCAGTTGTAAAGAACTAGGATGCAAAACAGGAATTTATTTGTTCACAAAGGGAAACAATTTGGTGAAACATGTTAATAAGACTTATGGGTCTTGGTCAATTATTTTGATTATAACCCTGAAGATGTTCTAAATGAATGCCTTAAATAGTTTATGAGACATGAAGGTGCACCTTTAACTGCAACCAAGTGTAATACAAGTCTAATGATCAAGAAAGAATAAGTTTATTCTGGTAAAAAGGGAAGGTCATCCATAAATTAATTATAATTTACAAAAACCATGAGTGACTTAACAACATTATTATTTTCTCAAATTAACTATTCTCATGACCTTCCAAGATTATCACAATTTCTTATAGAGTAATTTTTTCTTTGAATGTTTAATTTTTTTCATTCCAAACACAATTTCAATTTAGCTTAAATAACCCAAGGGCAAATGAAACATGTGATGAAGAAATTAAATCAAACACTAAGGACAGGCAAAAACATCATATGTGGTTCTATGTACCAAAAATACAGCAACAAAATTCTGTATATCCTACAAGTATACCACTATAATGCATAATAAACACATACTTGTTAGACTGTATGTATTTCTTCAAAGTTTTGAGAAAAAAAAATCACATAAAACATAGAGTAATATTCAAAATAATTTAATCTAAGAATATTTATTTAGTTTAAAACAAATTTATCTTAGTTTGATTGTATAGATAGCTACAGTATAGGTTTATAGAAACACTCTTGAATCTGTTCCGAGAACCATCCAGTACTTAGCAATGAGTGTAAAGTTTCTTGCTTGAGGAAACACAGTTTGAACCCGCACAGCTAAGGCATCTTAGATTTCTTGTCAAATGTGTTAACAAATAGGCCATGCCGCCATAAAATACTTATTTGATATCATATGAATAAAAATCCTTTTTGAAATGCTTCATTTATTGGTAAATATATTACAATGTTATGTTGTTTGATGTAAAAAAACAAACCCAAATTTGCACAAAATTTTCAATACTAAAGACATGTAACTATACATCCTATAATTATATAAAATTAATCTTTCACAAAAAGTAACTAAATCTATGTTATATACAGGTAAGTCAAGTTTTTATTTCAAAATTACTTAACAAGAGCGATCAGTAATCACATGTGTCGCCTCATGATGGCCAATTTCATGTTGGGACAAATTTTGTGACAGACAGACGGACAGTGCACAACTAGACTTCGTACTGATCATTCCTGTAAAGTTTGGATAAAATTGCACCAGTAGTTTATGAGGAGTAGTCCGGACAAGCTTTTGCATATCTGGCAACACACAGAAAAAAACACCTTTTAATCAAAGGGCCATAACTCAACCAAAATCATTCAACCAGAAAACCTGTGCAATATGCCCAAGGACTTGAGCTACAGATCAATCCTGTAAAGTTTCATTGAAATTGCATGAGTGGTA